>NC_092639.1:8968732-9014770 GCF_039555335.1 Amphiura filiformis | reverse complement strand
TGTAGATCTGTCTGTCTGTCTGTCTGTCTGTCTGTCTGTCTGTGACTGCTAATGTGAGGCCACCGTAGGTCATACGGGCTCAAACTTGGTGGGTGGGTGCAGCTTGGTATGAGTAAGAACGAGTTTATATTTTTTAAGGTCAAAGGTCAAGGACGGGGTCAAGTTCAATTGAAGTCTAATTTCAAATACTTTAAATGGCAAATCTAGCCATGCCATTATGTTGGCCTTGGACTATCAAACAAAAGTTTCCACGGTGACCTTTTTGTCGGACCAACGGTTAAGAGGTCAAAGGTCAAGAAAGGTAAAAATTTCAAACTGCCCCTATGTAGCTCAAACTTGGTGGGTGGATGGAACTTGGAATAACAAATAAAAGTTTCCACGATGACCTTTTTGTCAGACCAACGGTTAAGAGGTCATAGGTCAAGAAAGGTAACAATATCAAATTGCCCCTATGGAGCTCAAACTTGGTGGGTGGGTGGACCTTGGACTAACCAACACAAAGTTTCCACGGTGACCTTTTCATCATACCTACGGTTAAGAGGTCATAGGTCAAGAAAGGTAACAAATTCAAATTGCTCCTATGGAGCTCAAACTTGGTGGGTGGGTGGACCTTGGACTAACAAACAAAAGTTTCTACGGTGACCTTTTTGTCATACTTACGGTTAAGAGGTCATAGGTCAAGAAAGGTAAAAATTTCAAATTGCCCCTATGGAGCTCAAACTTGGTGGGTGGGTGGACCTTGGCCTAACAAACAAAAGTTTCCACGGTGATCTCTTCATCATACCTAAGGTTAAGAGGTCATAGGTCAAGAAAGGTAACAATTTCAAATTGCTCCTATGGCGCTCAAACTTGGTGGGTGGGTGGACCTTGGACTAACAAACAAAAGTTTCCACGGTAACCTTTTCATCATACCTACGGTTAAGAGGTCATAGGTCAAGACCGGTAACAATTTCAAATTGCACCTATGGAGCTCAAACTTGGTGGGTGGGTGGACCTTGGACTAACAAACAAAAGTTTCCACGGTGACCTTTTCGTCATACCTCACGGTTAAGAGGTCATAGGTCAAGAAAGGTAACAATTTCAAATTGCTTCCATTGAGCTCAAACTTGGTGGGTGGGTGGACCTTGGACTAACAAACAAAAGTTTCCAGTGACCTTTTCGTCAGACCTACGGTTAAGAGGTCATAGGTCAAGGTCAAAATTTCAAATTGCCCCTCTGGAACTCAAACTTGGTGGGTGGGTGGACCTTGGACTAACAAACAAAAGTTTCAATGGTGATCTTTTCTTCTGACCTCACGGTTAAGAGGTCAAAGGTCAAAAAGGTAAAAATTTCAAATTGCCTATGGAGCACATACTTGGAAATTGGACTAACAAACAAAAGTTCCATTGTGACCTTTTTTTTTTTTTTACGGTTGAGAGGTCATAGGTCAAAAACAAAGATTTCAAATTGCTCATGGAGCTCAAACTTGGTCGGTGGGTGTAACTTTGGCCAAGGAAGCCCAGGTTTGAGATCTGCAAAAGTCAATAAATATGACAGCCGAGAACCGCGAAATACGGGTAACCGCCTAGTGTTTTCATAATATTGCAATATCACTTATTGCTGCACTGATTCCCCAAGCTTGCCAGCTAGGCACATCCTGCTGCATAATATGATTTATCTTTTATATCTAAAGAGCACCAGCTAGATTATATATGCAGGAGATTCACCTGATTTAGTCCGTATACCTTCCTTGAGGCAACTCAAATTTTGAGATTTTCTCAGAAACTGCTCATTTTTGCAGGAATCTGTTTTGTTAGTTGGATTCCTTGCTTCATATCTTTTCTGAAAATATTTACTTGACTTGATTATGTGTAGAGATACTATAAAAAAAACAATATCCAAATTACTGGCTCCAGGAAGGCATACAGACTATTGCTTTTTAGGTAACTGACATTTTTGAGGCTTTTAAAGATCTTTCTCCAATTTAGTATATTTACATAAAATCATAGGAATCATTACAATTTTGCTCAAAGAAAGCAGTGTTTGTATGTTAAATGTATACCAGCATGAAACTTGTAGGCCTACCAATGTGATCTATAAAATGTTGACAAACCTTTCACATAACATTAACATGATGAGTTGTGCTAATCAGTACAGGAATACATTATTTATTAGCATATTATGTGATACAGTATAAAGGTTTGGAGTTGTTGTAAAATTCAATGTCATGATAGAGAGGGTCCAATGTGTATTTAAAATAACAAATTCCTCCCATCAAAAATTAGATCTCTTACCTGTATGATTTGCTTCATTTTTGCCGGAAATCACAACACCCAAAGACAACAATTATGTTGCCTCCATTAAAATGGTAGCCACATAATTGCACTGGGCTATTCCAGATGAAATTTGTAAGCCCCATATGAGAGACACGACCTTAATCTCACACATAGGGGGTGTAGATTTCAAATGGAGTCACCCATTCAGGTAACTCCATCTGAACTCCATCTATAATTCACACCCCCTGTGTGGGAGATTATGGTTAAGTCTTCCATAGGGGGTGTATTGATTTTAACTGGAACAGCGCATTAACACCTGTTGCATTTTTCATATATTGCCAGATTTTGTAGTATAGGTTTATTTATTGTGAGTTTGAATATTTTAACATAATAGTTTAGTGTGACCCAGATAGGTTATAAATTGTCCTTTTGTGTGTGAAATCACAATGAAGGTATAATGAGTCATGGTAGCTGCAAACATGAGGTCATGAAGATAATAATAGTAAATGTCCACTGATAATTACAATTGCACATTTCAGTATAATGTGTATAGGCTGCTTGTTATGAATCTGTACTAAGCATCTGCTGTGTCGACTGCTCTTTCTCCGCTCTGTTAATGTTGAATAACACCAATACTTTCCAAAGATAACGACAATGTAATCTTGTCACCAATGGAACTTATGCATTTAAGGGATCAGATAGCAATGTTTGCATAGTATTTTTTGTGAAACCAGAGAGCACATCAGACACATCAAATTGCAATCTGAATATAAGGAATGGCCTTCTGATATCAAATAATTTTGATTTTTTGAAATTTGCGATATAATACAAATTCAACTTATAACTATAGATAGCAATAACATGCATACTATTATTTACTTATGTAACAGCTTGCTATCTATCTACTGAAGAAAGCAATAAGATTAATGTTATATATTGAAGATATCGACTTATTATAACAGCCTGCTATCTACCAAAGATAGTAATAAGATGTAATTAAGATAGTAACTTATAACAGCCTGCTATCTACTGAAGATAGCAATAAGATGAATTTTATTTACTTAAGATATCAAATTATAACAGTCTGCTATCTACTGAGGATAGCAAAAGATGAATGTTATTTACTTAAAATATCAACTTATAACAGCCTGCTATCTACTGAAGATAGCAGTAAGAATACTAAAGATAGTAACTTATAACAGCCTGCTATCTACTGAAGATAGCAATAAGATGTAATTAAGATAGTAAATTATAACAGCCTGCTATCTACTGAAGATAGCAAAAAGATGAATTTTATTTACTTAAGATATCAAATTATAACAGTCTGCTATCTACTGAGGATAGCAAAAAGATGAATGTTATTTACTTAAAATATCAACTTATAACAGCCTGCTATCTACTGAAGATAGCAATAAGATGAATGTTATTTACTTAAAATATAAACTTATAACAGCCTGCTATCTACTGAAGATAGCAGTAAGAAGTACTTAAGATAGTAACTTATAACAGCCTGCTATCTACTGAAGATAGCAATAAGATGAATGTTATTTACTTAAGATATCAAATTATAACAGTCTGCTATCTACTGAGGATAGCAAAAAGATGAATGTTATTTACTTAAAATATCAACTTATAACAGCCTGCTATCTACTGAAGATAGCAATAAGATGAATGTTATTTACTTAAAATATCAACTTATAACAGCCTGCTATCTACTGAAGATAGCAGTAAGAAGTACTTAAGATAGTAACTTATAACAGCCTGCTATCTACTGAAGATAGCAATAAGATGAATTTTATTTACTTAAGATATCAAATTATAAGTCTGATATCTACTGAGGATAGCAAAGATGAATGTTATTTACTTAAAATATCAACTTATAACAGCCTGCTATCTACTGAAGATAGCAATAAGATGAATGTTATTTACTTAAAATATCAACTTATAACAGCCTGCTATCTACTGAAGATAGCAGTAAGAAGTACTTAAGATAGTAACTTATAACAGCCTGCTATCTACTGAAGATAGCAATAAGATGAATGTTATTTACTTAAGATATAAACTTATAAGTCTGCTATCTACTGAAGATAGCAAAAAGATGAATGTTATTTACTTAAAATATCAACTTATAACAGCCTGCTATCTACTGAAGATAGCAACAAGATGTACTTAAGATAGTAACTTAAAACAGCCTGCTATCTACTGAAGATAGCAATAAGAAGCACTTAAGATAGTAACTTATAACAGCCTGCTATCTACTGAAGATATCAATGAAGATAGCAATAAGATGTACTTAAGATAGTAACTTATAACAGCCTGCTATCTACTGAAGATAAGGCCAAAAAATTGTTTGTTTGTCCATGTCCGACCAACCGTGTACCCTGGTCCCGACCGTGTTTTTTTTTTTTTTTTTTTGCGTTGAATGTGCTAGTAAAACAGTGGTTAGTATAAATTTAAACAAAGAAAATGTAAATAAAATGAACAGTATAACATGCAGAACCATCTCAAGAGTTAAACCAGTAAAGTGCTGTGTGTTTTGACTTATTTACCAGTCTTCAAATTGTCAGTTTCAAGTGCAATATCTGTAAAAAAAGTGATTGACCATTAATATTATGAGCCAGCTGAAATGCTGGCGGGCCATCTGATGGTTATAACATCTGACCCTGTGGGTCAGTTGTTAAAAAAGTTAAGCGCAAGCCCTACTCCTATCTATTGAAGATAGCAATAAGATGAATATCATGTTATTTACTTTATGTTCCAAATATTTCTTGCTGATTAATTTGTTTAGTAAAAATATTGTGAAACTTGAATTACCTTCTGGTACACAAGAATGAAATTACAACACATTGTCTATGGAGATACACATTATCATGCATGACTCGCAAATGCATAATCAAAATCAACTGAAATTTTGGGAATAAACTTTTTTCATGGATATCTACTGAAAAATATCATAAAAATAGAATGCTAGGATCACAAAATGCTCCTTTAAGATAGTAACTTGAAGATAGCAATAACATGGGAGGGCGAGTTAGCGCAGCGGTAGTTCCCTCGCTTTGCACCACTGAGGTCCCGGGTTCAAGCCCCGGCGCAGCCCAAGGACTCATATGCACTTGGTTTATCCCGATTCCATGCTCGCTCTGGCAGTTTTTTCCGGGATCTCCAGTTTCCTCCTGCTTCAAAAAATCAGTGATTAGTTGTTTGGTTATCAAAAACTTCCTTCACCCAATGGAATTTGGGGAGCTGCACAGATAATTGGTGGATGTTACAATCTAAGTGCGGATAGGTCTGCGCCTGAGGTTCGGTTGCAACTGGCCTAGATGATGCGATCTGCTTGTGATGATTCACCATGGCAGCGAAATTACAGCGCTTTGAATCCTTCAAGATCTAGCTGGAAAAAGGCGCTATATAAATCCGAAATTTATTTATATTTATTTTAACATGAATAATGTTATTTACTTATGATAGTAACTTATAACAGCCTGCTATCTACTGAAGATAGCAATAAGATGAATTATGTTATTTACTTAAGATAGTAACTTGAAGATATAGCAATAACATGAATAATGTTATAATTTAGTAATTTATAACAGCCTAGTATGCTATCTACTGAAGGAATGTTAATTATTTAATAGAGCAACTTATAACAGCCTGCTTAAGATAAATACTGGGGTGGCGGGTATGGTATTTAATTTATAACAACCTGCTGTTTATTGAACATGCTAAGATGAACATCACTTTCAGCTATTGCCTTTATTTTACCTCATAGCTTACATTATTAAGATCACAGTTCACTATTAAACTGCTCTGTGAACTCAGTCCCCTGGTAAACTTCGTGGAATAATTCTGGAATACCCTGCACTGCTGCACATAAGTATAACCATAACCATAACCATAACCAACCCTAATATAACCCTAATCCTAACCTACCCTAATTATAACCATAACCATGGGTGTGCAGAGTACCAAAAATATACCAACTTCACATTTATTCACTGACATAAGGCTAATGAAAGTTGATCCCCAGTTTCCCGTTACATAGTTTTTCATGACTGGGTAGGTGACTGTTTCATTATTCATTATTCATTATTTTCAAACTTTCATTATCGGTGCAAAATTAATTACGGAATGCTATGTTTTGAGGCCCAAATAAAATAATAAAGTATAGTAATGACCATGCTTCACTCAAATATTTTACCAACTTAGTCTTCAAAACAAATTTTAATTAAGCACATCTTCTTTGGAATCTTCAAATTAACCTATAGGTTGTGCAACATATGAAAGCACCAGATTGGGCTGATTGGCATTGCTGGTTTCACTGACACTCGCCTCATCGTCGACACTCTTCACCTCAAATTTAACATATTTTCCAAAAACAGAACACACCTCCTCAACATCTAAAGAAACTTGCACGATGGACTGTGACAACTTGCTTTCCCCAACACTGCATCTCACTATCTCGAGATCAGGCCAAAAAAAAAAAAGATGTTTGCTTGCCCTCAACCGACCGACCCTAATTTTGGAAATCAGAAAAAAGTTTTTTTTTTCTATTTACTGTACAAAAGAATACCGACCCTAATTTTGGAAATTCCTGAAAAAGTTTTTTTTTTTTTCGTTTCAAATTTTGCATTCTGAAGATGTAAAAAAAAATGTATTTTAGAGATTTTGTTCAACATTTTAGTTGCTTTGTAATGTTAGTTGATTCATTTTGACACCAAAATTGTCTGATTTTTCATATTTTGAGCCTTAATTAATTACAAACAGTAGAGTTTGTTAGTAATTAAAAAAAAAAAAAAAAAAGAAATCCCGACCGACCGACCCAATTGTTAAAATTCAATTGAGGGCAAGCAAACAATTTTTTTTTCTTGGCCTCAGACAGCGACAGTCCGGCAAATAAAACATTAAATGATTGACCAATGTCGGTTGTAATAATTGTCCATGGCAGTCGGACCTTGCCCTCCTCCTCCACCTTCACAGAAATGAACATATTTATCAAAAACACCAGTAGGGGAAAGTAAATTGTCACAGTCAAAATGAACAAATAAACAAAATTGAAAGCAGAAATAAACTAAATTTGACAATTCGAACGTTCACATGGAGGTTGCTGGTAAAAATCATCACGGGGTGCACGTGTTATTGTTAATAATAAGTTTATTTTATTAAATACATATATTTGTAAGAAAAGCAGAATAAATTTGACTTCAAATTTTATTTATTTTATTTATTTATATATATAGCGCGCTACATAGTGCATGGTAGAAATGCTTTCATATTTGTTCATACGCTGGTTCCCGCAAACTTGGCTGCCTCTCTTTGTGTTCGGTCTATCCATTTAGTGGTAGGAGAAACTTAGATGCAGGGAATTGCTAGTCTCCAGTAAATGCGCCCTACGATATCGCCATTTTACCACGTAGTAAGTTTAACCCAGCGTTTGCAAAGACTATTCGGGCCGGTCAGGGTCGGCGTAAAAGTGCTTAAAATACGTGTCGGACATGAAAGATGACATTAAAACTATCCTTTTTTTCTTAAAAACTTAAAAATGTGAAATAATGAAATAATGGAAAATAATGAAATATTTGATCGGCATTTTTTTCTGACCGGAGTCGGGTAACGGGAAACTGGGAGTCAACTTTCATTAGCCTAATATAGCCTATAAGCTAAATATATCAAACTCGGCTAACATGGCTAATTTTAGGAATAAATCATGGGTTTAATTGCTATACAATGTGTGGAGCTGGATGGACGACTGCTAAACTGTTGCTGTTACTACTGAGTACTACTAGCCATATCCGGGAGCCTATTATATACACACATGTATGATGTATTATTATGATCAATATAGGGTACTGCTAATGCTATACTTACGTGATAAAGGCCTACATGCTGGACACGTTACCAATTAATAAATCACTAGTTTCACCGTTCGAATGTTCAGTCATTATACAGCATGCAGCATTGAGTAAAAGCCAAAACTGAGCCAAACATACAGCAACAACAGCACGCAGCAATATTATTGCTGGTATTTTAGTGCAGAATGTATGCGACTGATTATTCGGTCTAGTATTTTAGCTATGTGACCTGCGTTCTGTGACCTCCACTTTTATAGTATAGGCTAGATTGTGTGTCATGCATAGCCATAGACTGTAAACAGTGTAGAACATGAACAGGAAACTGCAATTTGTAAATCTAGAAATTGTAGTTAGGCCTACATCTGTCGTGATTTACAACTTTTAGGGTAATTTCTCAATTATACTATATTAGTACTCGAGAATCCTTGATTATACTACTGCCCGTAGGGTAGAATGGGGTAAAATTGGACACATAGTAAAATGGGACAGTGATTTTCGGAAATTTTATACCTTAGGCCGTATAAAATTAATGTTTTGGTTCTCGTCCCGAGGATTTTCATGAATTGATGAGGGAGGGAGGTTTTTTTTTTTTTTTTTTTCAATGTAAAATTAGCATTGTCAGTAGTTTTCGGTCTTCTCCAACAGTGCTCGAGGAAACGATGAGGCCCTTTTTTTTTTTCAAATGTGTGATTCTGAGGATAAACCCCCTAGAGTACCACAAAAAGACTTGGAAGTGATGCTTGTTCTCTAATAAACTTATTTATATGTATGAAGATTTCATAAATCATTCCAAAGTCTAAAAAATTGAAAAATCTAAAAAAAAAAAAAAAAAAATCTGACAAATCCCAGAAATTGAGGAGGAGGGACGAGAACCAAAATATTAATTTTACACGGCCTACTTAAAATAGTCGTTTGTCCATTTTTGCAACAAAAGAACTTTGATATAATGTCTATTTATATTTCAAACTACTTAAAGGAGTATTTCGTGATCCTAGCATCCTCTTTTTATGACATTTTCCAGTAGATATCCACGAAAAAAGCTTATTTCCAAAATTTCAGTTGATTGGGCCGATTTTGCGTTAGCGAGTTATGCATGATTATGTGTATTACACTGCTCCATAGACAATGTGTTGTAATGTCGTTCTGGTGCACCAGAACGAAATTCAAATTTGGCGATGCTGCTCTTAATCTGCAAGAAATATTTGGTACATAAACCCCGGGGGGGGTACTCAAGTTTGGTTTTGGTAGGGACGTGCCGCTGAGATTTTGGAAGTAGACCCATAAATATACCAATTTTTCAAGAAATTTGGACCCATTGATATACCAAAAGTCAAAATTTTCGGCCGAATTTACCCAAAATTGTCTTAGTTTTTACCAATTTTCCCAAAATTTTGGGAAAATTTTGACAATTTTTGCTAGATTAAGGAAGAATTGGGCTGTTTTCCGAAAAAATTGAGAAAATTTTGAAAAAAGGACCCATTCATATACCAAAATAGGCTTTGAAAAAGGGGTCATTGATATACCAGAAGGCTGAAAATGCTACCCATGTTTGCGGCACGTCCCCGTATGGTCATTTGTACTGAGTACCCCCCCCAGGACATAAACATTATGTAGCCAGAGGTATCCAGTGGTGTATGATCTCAACTTTTTTGGGGAAAAGTGGGGGGATGAGGCTGTGGATCACGAAATGCCCCTTTAACTGTTAAAGGAGTATTTCGTGATCCTAAGCATCCTCTTTTTATGACATTTTTTTCAGTACATATCCACGAAAAAATCCTATACCCAAAATTTCAATTCATTCCGATAATTTTGCGTTTGCGAGTTATGCATGATTTAATATGTGTATTACACTGCTCCATAGACAATGTGCATGTTGTATAATTTCGTTCTACTATGCCAGAACGAAATTCAAATTTCACGATATCTTTGCTAAACGAATTAATATGCAAGATGTATTTTGTACTGACATAGGCCTAATCATTATGTAGCCAGAGGTTTCCAGTATTATAAAAATCTCAACTTTTTTTTTTTTTAAAGTGGGGGGGGGGCGGTGAGGCTGTGGATCACGAAATGCCCTTTTAAAAGTAAAATTCTCCGTTAAACAAGAAAATAAATATTCCATTTTATTTTCATGTGAGGCCTAAGCAGAGGGGATTTCGTGATCCTAGCATCCTCCTTTTATGACATTTATCAGTAGATATCCACGAAAAAAAAGGTTATTCCCAAAATTTCAGTTGATTCCGATTTTGCGTTGCGAATCATGCATGATTATGTGTGCTACACTGCTCCCAAGGCCACTGTTGTAATTTCGTTCTGGTATACCAGAACCCCGAACGAACTAATTCAAATTTGGCGATATTTTTTGCTAAACGAATTAATCTGCAAGTAGTACATAAACATTATGTAGCCAGAGGTATCCAGTGGTATAAAAAAATCAAAACTTTTTTTGAGAAAAGTGGGGGGATGAGGCTGTGGATCACAAAATGCCCTTTTAAGGCTAAATATCTGAATCAATGGGCCGGATTAATGTTTCTCAAATTGAAAAAAATAACTTCTGAAGCACCTATTTCAATAAAATAAGACAAAATTGTTACTTTTTTCTTCGAAAAAGTTTTCTTTTAGAAATGTGCCAAATTGGGGTAATGGGACGCCATTGATTTACTGTGTGCTAGCTCGCACTGTCCCATCTTGCCCCAACATAAAAAATCCCATAGTAAATCAAAGGCGTCCCATTTTACCCAGCTGTCCCATGGCCCGCTTCTTTACAGCAACAATTTCGCATGGGGTAAAATGGGACGTAATAAAGCCGGAGGCCGACTGTGATTGTGAAATGTAAGTCTGGACTCTTGGTAATATAGGCCTACTTTTTTTGTAGTGGTCACTTGTCGGGTTCAGCCGAGTAACTCGGGTGTCCAGTTTTGCCCCCCGTGGACCAATTTGCCCCACTTCCCCCTAATTCGATGATTTATCATAATGGATTGTCCATAGGCCTAAATAAAAAATAATCTAGCAAACAATTGGTGATTAAATTGAAATTTTATAATTCGTGATGAAGCGGCACACTCGACTATATCGTAGGCCTATAGTCAGTAGGCCTATGCTTAGGGATGAAATCAAAACTCGACCGCCGTCCGGTTGTGCCCAGCTGCCATTGTTTAGAACAATAGCAACCGGACGGAACCGCCGGTCGAGTTTTGATTTTATCCCTTAGGTTTTGTGGATTAGGCTACGAAAAAGCCTTCGACCTGACCACATAATTATAATCACTTCTGACAGCCTTAGAAAAACATTGATGGGAATACACATCAAAATATGATGGGAATACACCACAGTGGGAATACACATTAAAATATTAAAATAATATTTTCAATGCAGGTTTAACAAACACGGTTTCGGCGCCCCTAAGACGACGCCCCGGCGCCGGCACCGCGCGTACGCCACTGGGGTTGCTAGTGCAGTGGTTGACTAATTCTGTCAATGATATCTTGTGTGGCGTAGGGGGAGGCCCCCCCCCCCTCGTGAGAAGCCCTCCCCTGTGGGATGCTGGTCGCCCTGATATTTAAGATATTTTGGCCTATAATGAGCCTAGATCTCACGTATTGAACTGGTCCGGGGGCACTCCCACTTTGGAGGTGACGCGTATGTAGGGCTGTTAAGACCCCCCCCCTTTCAGTGTCGCTGTCACCCAAAGACGACACAAATTTTTTTACGAACACATGCTGTCACCCGAAGACCCCCTAATTTTCCATTTGATCTGTCACCCAAAGACAGCAATTTTCATTTATCACTGATTTTGTTACTTATTTGAAAAAAAACCAATGAAATTTGAAGCCATTAAAAACTAGAAAATCGAGGTTTCTATGGTGCTGTTTTGGCTCTCACCCAAAGGTTCCATTTAAAAAAGGTAATGTTCTCATGGCAATGACCCCATATTTTGTACATTTTGCTCTCAAAAACAAAAGGAAACATCATTATTGACAATGTCGAAGCCCCATTGAAATTAGACTTCTCCGTAGTCCACTTGCCCATTTTGCATACTCTGGCTATTACATTTAAGCATAAAACTCTGATTTATATTGATTTGTGTGCAACTGATAGATTTTCACATCTGTATCTGATCTTTTCAGTCACCGCACTCCCTCTGTTTGTTAGCTTCCCAAGGAAGATTTTCGGGGTTCGCTATCAATAAACTGGTAGATTCCAACATCAGAATTGTTCAGCCATTATAATTATGCAAGATAATGTTGCATTCAGTTACTTTTATTGTCACTATAATCATCTGATATTTTTAACTCTTTATTACCATTTTACTATTGAATACTTTAATTTTAATAAACATCAGTATAATTTTGAGTTCAACGAAATGGGTTCATCATGACTAATGATAACGTATTTTTAATAAAATTCGACTATGGCATAGTCTACATTGAAATACGTGGAGCAATTAATTTATATAGGCTACTATCAGTAGGGCCTATATATGTAAAATGTCTTATTTTATAGCAGGCTATGTTTAGCACATGACGAAGGTATAAACCAAAATCTGGATTTTTACGATCATCCGGATGAGCGAATCACTGACTGGGCCTTTAAAGTCACAAAAGTGTTTTGACTCTGCAGACAGGTAAATACGGAAGTCAAAGGTCGTTTATTCGCCAATTATTGTGACACCGCATGATGAAATTTGTCAATTTCAGGCGTATGATACAATAATTGTACAGTGGCCCTATGGCACGGTTGGCAGTTTGCTATGGGTAAACAGGAATTTACTTAAATTCTCAGTGCCCGCGTGCACCATGGAGCAAACATCACAACCTAAAATAACTGGACCGTCATCGGTAATGATCGGGGATTTCCCAAACGCAACGCGTGTGTTTACGTTTTAATCAAAACACGACAATCAAAACATGCAAGAAGTACATGTAGTGGTGTCATTTTCGGCGATCTCATATTTTAAGCCTCGGTATAGAATTACCTGCAATGCAAGTCGACTTAGTTTTCTTTTAACAGTCAATGTTATGATTTTACGTCAAAGCAGCATCGAATCATTCAGTAATAACACGGGATTTTTGTGGTATCAAGTTGTAGGCTACTTTAAGTTCAGAGAGACGACCGAATTAGGTTGCCGTTACTGAGGTTGGCCTGCAAGGATTTTGGTAAGTTGTTCAAATTTGTGTTAACGGGGTCTAAGGAAATGTGCAATAATTAAAAACAAATTGCCTTCTCAATAATACTTAGGCCCTACTGGAATCATGTCAATAGTAGCCTAATCCTGGCGAAAATTGTTGTGGTTATTTTGAAGCGGGGAATTCAAATATCACTGTTACACTTTTGTAGGTCTTGTGGTTCTTGACTTATGATGTAAAGAGCTATAGTGTCGAAACGAAACATGTTCATAAAAACAAAAGTGCATGTTTTGCGTTCCGTACACATTCAAATCTTCACGGCATAATTTTTCATTAATCCTCTATAATGTTAAGACAATGATTTGTTTGGAGTTGAATGACCATGACTACTAGCTATGGCTTGCCCATATTCAGAAACTTTTTTCACAAACCTCACTATAGGCATACATCATGCGCCAATATCACGTGAATCCGGAAGACATTAGTGCATATAGACCTATATAGCAGTATTGTTTTATAGGCTGAAAATATTTGGATGTGCACCACATACCATACATCATTGAACTTAAAAGGCATTTCGTGATCCACAGCATCATCCCCCCCACTTTTCTCAACAGTTGGGATTTTGATACAACTGGAAACCTCTGGCTATATACATAATGTTTATTTTCAAACAAAATGCTTGCAGATTAATTCGTTTAGCAAAAATATCGTGAAATTTTAATTACGTTCTGGGGCAGTGTAAAACACATAATCATGAATGCATAACTCGCAAAAGCAAAATCGGAATCAACAGAAATTTAGGAATACGCGCTTTTTTCGTGGATACTGAAATATGTCATAAAAGATGAGGCTAGGATCACGAAATACTCCTTTAATACTTTTGTTTTTATAATACTGCAAATTATTCATTATTCCATATCCAAACTACACTGTATATAGGCCTACTCCAAAAGCTCGTGCTTGTAATGGCTCTGTCTGCATGGAATATTGTGACATTATTTGCTGTGTGTGGTGCCGGTGCCGTATTTGGAGCAGACACAACTTGTAATATATTTAACCCGACGCCTGGTAAGATAACTTTATTCTATAATTTGAAGGGGTGGGTGAAATGGTGTAATAAAGTCCTAACCCACCTAAAACACATGTTACTGGTTTCGCGAGTTGTTTTTTGACCAAGTACATGAGAATTTCCATAAATAAAGTATACAAGCATAAAGTATAGGATTTCTTCAACAGACTAACTGTTTTGTTGAAATCATTCGTACAATTTTTACACACAAACCAGTCACTTGTAAATTAGTGGGTTAGGACCTTTTTGCCCCAAGAATTCCACACTAGTTTCTAGAACTACTTATGAGATGGATATTTCTTTGAAAAAAAAATCGAATCTAGTCGTTGTTGATGTAAGAAATACATTCTCAATGATTCCAGATCAAAATTGTTGTTCATAGAAAATCTAGGACCCCAGGTTTAAAGTCGGTAGCAATATAGTTATATATATAGTGCTAACCCACATTTCTTTTTTGAAGAAAAACAGGGAACATAACATAGCTGTAATCATGCCAATAAGTTCATATTGGTGCAAAAATTACATATTATTTTAATAAGTACAATATAAGGATTACTTTTTATTAAAATGGATTAAGTACTTGTCCAATCTATATGTTTTAACTGCAACTGATTTGAAACCAGTAACAAGTGCACCGAAAAAAAGGGGGAGGGTTAGGACTATTATTACACCCACCCCTTCATTTGTTTACATTTTCTTCTCCTTTTTCTTCGGCCTCTGTCAGTACTGACGATTGGTTACCATCTGGCTGTTATCTCCGTCTTCAAAGTTGTTCTGTCTCAGACGCTTTGTACTATAGGTTCATTCCTGTCCATTCTTTGATGTCGTCAAACCGTTGTTTCTTCTGTCATCCTCTCTTCCTTTTCCCTTCAACTTTCCTTTTATTACCTGCAGTGTTAGTGCACTGCTACCTCTGAGGATGTGTCCAAGCAGCTTTCTCTTCGCACAACGTTCTTCAAGGATGCTTCTGTTTGTTCTCCTTCCAACTGATGTTAAGCATTCTTCTATATTTGGCCATTTTAGCCCCAAAGTGTTATTTTTTTTCGCGCTTGGCGCGAATATGTTCCACTTTTGCACTATACGGTATTTCATAATTTTAGCGCGCATTTGTACCATAAAATTATTTGGTCGCCAACAGGTGCTGGATTCACTATCCAGAATTATTTACCAACCCCATCCCCCCAATGTCAAAAAGAAATCTACGCCAGAGTCCATCCTCCAGTTTCATTTTCAGTTCTGTTGCAAGGTTTTATTATACCTGGATGAATGACAACCTTCACAAACATATTTTAATCTGCTCTTAATCATAGATTTTAAAATCTATGCCTTAATATAATTTTTTCATTTTCTCTTTGGTGATGATGGTGGTGGTGATGATGATGCATTGATGCATTGGAATACATAATAAACCGTCGTTTCGTTTTTTATCCTCTTCATTTATAGATGGCAAACTGGACTATGTGAGCAGCACGGAGTGGAATAATCTTGAACTTGTCGTCGAGAATCATGTTCGAAGTTTGTTTTGTAAAGTGAAAAACTTTTGTGATTTACGGTGGTATGATGGTACCACGAAAGAACCTATAGAACATGAAGATGGGTTTATCGAATTTGAGGTAAACAATAGGTACATTTATTTGCGAATTTCAATATAGGCCTACCCAGCAAAACACAACAACGTTTTAAAAACGTTTTAAATAAGTATTTTGGCTTTTGGTTTAGGTGAAAATGTTTTAATAACATTAAAATGTCGGGTTATATAAAGGTCATGAAAACGTTTTAAAACGTTTTGTATGAAAACACACTACAACAACATTTTTAAATGTTTTCAAAATGCTATTGTAAACTACTTTTGAAAACATATTTTGCCTAATATTTTGTCAACACTTAAATAACATAATGTTAAAATATTTGCACCCAGCAAACACAGAAATGTTCTTAAGATGTTATTTTCAAAACGTTTTAATAACATTTAAATGTCGGGTTATATAAAGGTCATGGAAACATTTTTAAAACGTTATTGCAAATATTTTGGTCAAACATTTTTCGCATAACATTTTTTCAACCCCAAAATAACATTCTGTTTAAAAGAATGTTTTGTATCAAGTTTTCAAAAATGTTTTTGGAATGTTATTAAAACGTTTTTATACCCTTTATATAACCCGACATTTAAACGTTTTCTGTAAAACATTTTATGTTTGCTGGGCAGTAGATTATCATAAAATGGTTTTTAATGTTATGAAACGTTTTATACCCTTAATATACCCTTTTTATAACCCGACATTTAAACGTTTTCTGACAACCTTTTATAACCTATTGCGAATGATGTCGAAAACGTTTTGTGTTTGCTGTGTAGCTATAACATTGTAAAATTGTTTAGGGAAATATGGGCAGATTTACGGTAGAAATGCCGCCGTACCAAAATGGTAATTGTTTTGCAAAACTGGCATGTCTAACGAATTGGTGTAGCCAAGAAATATCATTATTGCCTCTTTTATGCATTATGTTAGTTAATGTTATTGCACAACGCATTGTAATATAAACAATCTTCTTCCTTGATTGAACTACATCAAAGAAATAGTAGTACTATATATTACTATATAATAATAAACCATCTATACTAATAAAATCGTAAGCTCTGTGTGTCTGTCTGTCTGTCCGGCAATGCGTTTCGCCGCGCTTCGACGCATCGCTCCGATATTTCAGATATAGATAGGTATCGGGCATTCCACGTTTATGGGGTAGTTTGAAAGGTCAATCGGAGGTCAAGGTCAAAGGTCAAAATTTCAACTTTGTCCGATCGGGCCCAAACTTGGTAGGTGGAATCCTTGATACAAGGCGAATATATGCCCGAAATAAAATTGAGGTCAACCGAGGTCAAAGGTCATTACGGAGGGGTCAAATTTCAAACTTTGTCCGATCGGGCTCAAACTTGGTGGGTGGAATCCTTGATGCGAGGGGAATATATGCCTGAAATAAAATCGAGGTCAACCGAGGTCAAAGGTCATTACGGAGGGGTCAAAATTCCAACTTTGTCCGATCGGGCTCAAACTTGGTGGGTGGAATCCTTGATGCGAGGGGAATATATATGCCCGAAATGAAATTGAGGTCAACTGAGGTCAAAGGTCATTACGGAGGGGTTAAATTTCAAACTTGGTGGTACTCTCACATAGAGCTACAGTGCCCTCACAGCTACAGGTACTCTAGTGTTTAATAAAGTACAATACACAAAGCGCTACATTAAAAACGCTGTATATAAAAAATAACAGTATAGACAACAAGTTTAAAATGTTACCATGGCTACATGCATAATATAGAATAAATTAAGTATTAAACATTTCACAGAACAACATTTGAATTGATCAAGTCTATATTTCAAAGTGTTATTTTTCAATAATATATTGATTTAGATAATGAAAATTGATTTTTTTTTTGGCTGCTTCGACCAACAATACCTAGTCTACCCTTTAATATGGTTCAATCTGAAGCTATCTGAGCATCGCCGATGCACACGTTTGGGAATACTATCACTGGATCTGAAGTTTTGTCTTCATTTAACTTTAGATGATTAGCAGTAGGCCAGTTTTTAATATCCCTGACACATAGTTCCAAATCCTAAAATTTCAACAGATGATGTATCATCGTCTTTCAAAATAACATAAACCTGTGTGTCATCTGCATAAATCATTCTGCTTATTCCGTGAGCATCAATATTATGCTTTCCAAGGGGGATGAGTACATTGTGAAACTTAAGGCTGCGATACCGTATACTTCTATGTGATCGCAGCCTAAAGGACCAATAACAGAACCTTGAGGTACACCTTTATCAAGAACATGAACAAAAGATTCCTTGCCATCAATAACTATCGACTGCGAACCAATGAGCAGATACAGTTATGCCGTAAGCCTACTTTGAGAGACGTTGGAATAAAATGTCGTGATTCCGATGGCATATGCTTCCGAATAATTAATTATAATAGCTTATAATGGCCTGCCCTTATCTACAGCTAGCAGGTAACAAATCATTGAACACATGTAACAATGCAGTCTCTGTGCTGTGATTACATCTAGAAGCACTTTGCATTTAAATTTTTCTCAAGCAGGAAGCTTGAATTATTGTTCTTTTTTCTCTAAATGTATTTTCAGGAGAATAATCAGACGCTTGTAATACTCCAAGCACGATTATCAGACGAGCGTAATTATACATGTAAAGCGTCGAAAGGTGAAGTGAAACTACAACCAAGGACAACCGCTCTGTATGTGTTACGTAAGTGAATTTGGCAGGGAAAGGCACCAATAGGCATATACATGATAGTAATGTGGGACACTGGTTATTCTGTCATCTGAAGTATAGCACCGGGCAGTCTGGAACCTGATGCAGTGTTTTGGAGCTCACATAACTGTAAGGGGCCCCTGGGGGCGGATCAAAATTGGATGGCAAGAATTTTTTGGCCAGTCGAAAGGAGGGGCAAGCAATTTTTGGCAAGCCGAGAGGGGAAGGAGCAAGCAATTGTTGGCACACATTCATGGGCCTTTTAAATAAAGGGCTCTAAAAAGGCTTAGGAAAACAGTGCGCCAGCGATCGCAATAGGGCATATACGGTAGACCATTAACCGGAGTTTGCAAATGGGACCCAAAAAAATGTGGCATGTGCAAGGGCAGGGGCAAATATTTTTTGGCAGACCGAGTGGGGGGAAGCTATTTTTGGCAGACCAAAGTGGGAGCAAGCATTTTTTGGCACGCCATTTGGAAATCCCCGGCTCATAATTATTGTACAGCCCCAAAATATGGGATGGTGTAAAACTCGGTTAATTGTTTGCATGTTTCTGTACCTCAATTTATTGGGCTGTTTCATTGAAATATCTTCGAGTATGAATTTCAAATGGAATTAGCACATTAATCTTCTTGTTGAAACTCACCCTCCCTCTGTGGAAGATTAAGGTCGAATTTCAAAAATTCAATGAAGCTGCCTAAATCAATATTTCAATTGATATTCATACTCCCCTGTGGAAGATATTTACAAAATTTTCCACAGGGGTAGTGTAGATTTTAAATGGAATAGCCATCTTCATCACCATCTTCATTATTATCTTCATAATCTTCATCATTATTTTGATCTTCATCATCATCACAATCATTGCCATCTTCTTCATCATCATCTTCATAGTCTTTATCATCTTCATCTTCTTCGTCTTCATCTTATTTTGATCTTCATCATCACCATTTTTGTCTTCATCTTCATCTAAATCATAATTTTTTCCTTTATCATCATAATCATCGTCATTATCAACCATAATCTGCATCATCATCATCATCTTCATATTCATCTTCATCGTCTTCGTCTTCATCTTTATCATCGTCGTCGAGATGAACTCCATCTTCATCTTCATCATAATCTTCATCATCATCTTTATAATCATCATCATCATCATCCCCATCATCATCATCCAAGACATTCTCTAGCTAAATTGTATATATGTTACAAATCGTGAACACCTAATTTTGTTTATATGATACATTTTAAGGCATGCGCAATAGAAAGATTAAAATGTAAATATATTACATTTTAAGAAAAATCCGACTTCTGCGCATTTCACTGAAGTGATGATGATGCTTATTTTGTATATTTAGCACGGCAGTAATTAGCGCCCTCTGTGTTACATTAATGGTGCTGTTGGCCAATTTTATACATTAAGGTTACTGTTGGTCAATGTTACATTAAGGTTAGGGTTAGGGATAGTGGATTAGGGTTAGGATTAGTGGGTTAGGGTTAGGGTTAGGGTTAGGGTTAGGGGTTAGTGTTAGGGTTAGGGTTAGGGTTAGTGATAGGGTTAGGGTTAGGGATGGTTAGGTTAGGGTTAGGTTAGGGTTAGGGTTAGGTTAGGGTTAGGGTTAGGGTTAGGGTTAGGGTTAGGTGGTTAGGGTTAGGGTTAGGGTTAGGGTTAGGTTAGGGGTTGGTGGTTAGGGGTTAGGGTTAGGGTTAGGGTTAGGATTAGGGATAAGGTAAGGGGATTAGGATTAGGGTTAGGGTTAGGATAACCTTAAGGGTGACGGGCTGTCTCTACTAGGTGACGGGCTGTCGATAGCTGTCTCCATACTTAGAGACAGTCCGTCACCCATTTCACACTTTCTACTTATTTTACATTTTTACCCGTAATTTCCCTCATTCTTCAGGCCCTGCCCTCTATCGGTGGCTAATTTACAGTTTAAGCTTGTTTGCTATTGTATTGGGAGCAACATTGTTTCTTTATAGGCCTGCGGCGCAACCTTGAACAATATTGTCCTTGAGCTAACTTTGAGAGGTCTTAAAAATCTCTTATGGCTGATTGTTTTATTATTATCAATTTATAAGCACATGGGTTCTACTTATTTTACAGCCGAAGAAACGGCTTCTGTTACTGTGGGGATTCCCCAAAATGGTAGCTGTAATAGTACAACATCAGATGAAGGAGACACGGTGACATTCTTCTGTTTTTACACTATTACAATCGACAATATTTTATTCATGGATCCATCTTGGACAAAACTAAATGGGACAGGCAACAGTACTGATTTACTCTATGTGGGCTACTTGAATGATGTTAACAAGAATAAACCTGGAGTAACAACGTGGTATCAGGAAATCGTTCATTATGATCCTGAGAAGACGAGGGTCTATCCTGGCGAAAATGACCAGTAAGTCATTCTTATTCAGAAGAATTAAGACCTTTTTCTCGCTCGTTCGTTTGCGAATATGAACAGGAAATTAATTCACAATATCTATGAGATCACCTGGAATATAAATAAATAACAATTTCTATAAGATCATCTGGAATATAAATAAATAAGAGAAATATCCTAACATAAAATGTTCCAAATATTGCTCAATTGTAGTAGTAAGATGTCACGGTTTAAATTTTGTTTTTAGATTTTTCGTATACAACTCTACGCTCATTATACATAACATATCTGAAGATGCGTATGGCCTGTACCAATTCAAAGTGATGCTAGATGATGGCAACGAAGATTACCATAATCTAACACTGTCACCAAGTAAGTTATTCATTTTATTGCATGTTTGCAGAGGGTTATGCAAGGAATTCCAGCGCGAGGAAAGCGTACATTAGTTGTAAAATTGTTGTATCAAAAGCAATACAAATACGAGCACGTGAGATTGTGGGTGTGTGTCTTTTTGTGTGTCTCTCTCCCACGTACTGTCTCCTCTCTCTCCGGTCCCTCCTCCTCCTCCCCATCCTTCTCCCCACTCCTTCGCCTCTTTCCCTCTCCCAGTAGCGTAGCATCTCATCGATTTCCATCTCCCTTGATCCATATACTACGAGGTCGACATGATTTTCTTACACCTCTTTTTTCTGTTCATCTATGAAAGTTCCTCCACGCAAAATTATCACAACAGAAGGTGTGATTGGTGTTGTGTCAGCTATCGGCAGTTTCATGCTTCTCTTCACTGTTTTTGTACTGGTATACCACAAGAAGAAAACTCAGATGAAATTGTATTGCAAGGATAACTGCATTTGGAGGAAGCCAGTTGGTAGGTATTCAGCTTGCAATTAATTCCTCACGGTTTTGTTTCTTCCGTTCTTCTAGTCCCTATATAATATTTATTTCTTTTATTCAGCTCATTGTATCGTATGCACATATCATCAGCAAATAAAATAAATGATAATACTTTGGATGTAAAACAAATAACATTCATATAGATTATGAAAAGTAATGGCCCAGTATTGAACCCTGGGGCACACCACAAATTACATTCTTATTAATTTGACGATACAACATTATTATAAGTGTATTTCCTGTCAGGAAAAAATTTAAACAAACAATTGTATGATACGCAACGAAAATCATAGTGATGCAGCTGTTCTTATATTATAAGCCTATTTACCCAGCAAACACAAAAATGTTCTTAAAACGTTTATTCAAAACATCACGTTTTTCAAAAATGTTTTATGAACGTTTTTATACCCTTTATATAACCCGACATTTAAACATTTTCTGTAAAACGTTGTGTGTTAGCCGAGTGTATACTATAAGTACCCAATGTATACATATCAATATCTATAGCTTCACTTATGTCTCTTACAATATCCAGACAGATCGAAATAGATAGCATGTGCTTGTTCCGAAAACCGTATATCGTTTTTGTACATGCAGGATGTTCCTTTTTTATCAAAAAAAATCGTAACATCATTTGAAAATCGGATCATGTTTAAGTGCAGGCGTAAATTATTTGTGTTGGTTAAGCCTGACACTTAAAGTAAACAACCCGATATTTAAAAAGTGGTTAAAATATACTTGCTATGTAATAGATTCAACAGCAGTCCTCACTGATTGAGTATGCCAAGTATATTCCATCAGCATTGTAAACATACCGTATAAAGATCCTGACATCAGCATGTCGTTATATTAATAATAAAATCATTTGAAGAAAAACCGGTCTACATCCACAGCTATCCACTATATTCTAAGGTCCTCTATGGTTCGAAAGTTCGCCAGCACCTTAATCCTAAACCTAATCCTAACCCTATCATGCCAATGATGATAAAGATTACTTCAAAACAGATATCATCAGCCTGCTACGCTAATTGCCTAAAGTCATATTTTGTAATTTTGAGAACAAAGAACAAAATGTGGTTCAAGCAAGCATGCATCAGTTATACGTAATCACCCTAATTACGGATTATTCCCTTTCATTTGTATCATTATTATTTGTTCTTGTTCAAAGATTTGTACTTTGTTCTCAAAATTACAAAAAATGACGTAGACAATTAGCGTAGCGGGCTGTCGATATGTCACTTTGTTTAATTTTGGACACAAATGATTATCTTATATGTTTGCTTGCAGAGGATAATATGGATAGCGATGTCTATATTTCGTACAGTCACATCACGAGCCAGGAATCGTCAGAAGATCTCAATTTTGTCGTCGAGATTCTGAAAGTTGAGTTAGAAAATAGAGGATATACTGTGATTATCAGAGATGTCGATCACCTACCAGGAACAAGTAAGTCCAGTAGTGTAATTTATCATAGTGTTCTCTGTGCCAGGTGCGCTGCTGTGATCTTCACAAGAGTACGCTATCTCGCTCGATCTGAATAAAAGTGTGTTGCACTATATGCATCCCTTGATTAGAAACCGGCTTCACGTCATTAGTCCAAGATGTTGGTGGACGTCTCCTTCCTCGTCGGCCTTCTAAAGCCCCTTGCAAAATTTGTTTTTCTACATCTCCATTTTTCCTGACAATATGGCTATAAAGTACTTCAGCTTTCTCTCCATTATGCCATTTCTGATGGTTAAACTTGCACATATCTTGTAGCTTCTTATAGGATCCAGGAATTCGTTCTCCTGTCTTTCCATGTTACTTGCAGAAGCCTTCTGTAAAACCACATCTCAAAAGCATCACCTCTTCCTGTCATTCTTGGTTATAGCCAAAGACTCGCATAGTAGCAATGGAAAACACAGTTACGCGAAGTTGGCGTATCTTGAGGTCAATGGGTAGGCCTCGGCTTTTCCATGTGCTAGACATGCCTTGCACAGTTGTCTTCAATATAGCCAGTCTTCTCTTAATTTCAGTTGTGCTATCACCGATGTTGTTAATCATTGAACCCAAGGTATTCAAATTGCTTCACCTCCTCAATTTGCTGTCCATCTATGACAAACTCATAACTTTTTCACTCTCTGTCTATCGACAACCATTATTTTTGTAGTCTTGTGTTCAGGAAAAGGCTTTTTTCTTCACTGGCCTCTTTGATGCTCTCAAGATCAATCAGCTCTACTCTGCTGCTACTGTGCTACAAACAAGAGTGGTATCATCAGCGTACCTCAGGTTAGTGATCCTTGTACCGCCAAACTTCACTCCACCTTCAAACCCCTCCAAAGCTGTTCTCGTGATGTCTTCAGAGTAGATATTTTAGGTGTAATGATAGTCAGTAGTACTCAGCTCTGCCGTAATCCTCTTCAAATCTTGAACCAATACTTGTTCTGACTGAAGATTCTTGGTCCTCATATAAGCGGCTGATCAGGTCCACAAGATGACTTGGGAACCCATCTTCTTCATAGTTTCCCACATCTGAGGATGGCTAACACACTGAGCTTTGTAATGTATGAAGCACATGCACAAAGGAAGTCTGTGTTCTCTGCATTTCTCAATCACATTCCTGATGTTGTCAATTTGGTCCATTGTCCCACTTTCTTCATGAAATCATGCCTGCTCATCAGAATGTCAGATATTTCTTGCTCCAGTTTGTTTTTCATTCTCTTGATGAAGATCTTCAGAAGCACTTGCATGACAAATCAGGCTGATGGCCAGGCTGATGGCCAGGCTGATGGCCAGGCTGATGGTCCTGAAAACGTTTGGTTTTGGTTATTATAATAATTTAACAAATTTACGCCGCTACAGAAAATGAGCTGCAAATTGAAAATATATTAAAAATAGTACTTTCAAATAACGATGCACATGAAAGGTCAATGGAGGTATTTTCTTGTCGCAAATAGAATGTGATATGGTGTAGTAAACATGATTAAGTTTTGGTCACATAGTGGAGAACTAATGTTTGGCACGTAGAGAGGGAGGACAGCAAACTTTGGAACACAATTTTCAACAAAAGTTACTCTCACCTGGAATACACAGATTTACTAGTTGTCCACGTCCAACTTTGTTTCGTCAGGACATACATTGACTGTTATCATATTAACATTTTTTAACGGAATACTATACTCTGCATTACCCACATGATGAAGCACGCGACGGTGTGATGTTTCTCACTAAGATTCACGTACTACCACCATGACCACTAATCACTACCACAAATCTTTTACCCTCTTTTCCATATCATGTTTATAGATATGAAGAAATAATGAATTCCTTGGACAAGAGTCGTCGCTGTGTTTTAGTCATCTCACCAGCTTACATGAACTCGTGGGTTGGCAATTATGACATCAATGTTTTGAACGACAGTGTTCAAAATCAAGTTGTAAACGACAGATAATTCCTATCATTTATCATGATATTTCACACCTACCCGAATCAGATAGCCATAGATTGTTAAAACATATCATGCTTATAGTCAAAACTTTAAAATGGCCAGATGAAAAGAATGATGGTAACCTTGCAAAGACAACATTCTTTCAGAAATTGATGCTCCGGATGCCCCCTCCCCCAATTGTCTACACTGTAAATTGGCCAGAACACATGGAACGCGTTCATTAATGTAACGGTTTTTTAACACATGACACGTGTTCAACTTATTTAGAGAACACTAGTGTTAATGTAGAGAACACAGGTGTTATTACCTCAGAACACTAGTGTAACATGTTCTAATCCTTTAAACTCTGGTGTTCAAAATTACTATCTATGAACACCTCGGACACATGAAAGAAATGTAACGGTTTTTAACACATGACACGTGTTCAAACATTGATTTTCAGAATGCTGGTGTTCAACCTTTATTTATACATTTTCAAAATCTCATTACTCGACAATAAACAAATGCATGGTAGTATACACATGATAATGGCGGTGTTCCGAAGAATTCCGATGAAATCAGAGAGTTTTCACCTAAGGCAAGCCCAAGGCTCGAACCCTCGCCGATCGTATCTCCCGGCTGACAGCGCAACGCATTTTAATGCGATTAAAAACGCTCGGCCATAGTCACCCACTTGTGTCTCTCCTATGCTTGTTCATCGCTGTCAACAGATATACGGGCTCCGAGTCGCTCCCAAAGTTGCCCTGAATTTCATTCTTCTCTAAATCCTTCGAATTTACTCTCACTATCATCCCATTTGTCTTGGAAAAAGACAGTTTGTTATAGCGTTTCCCGGAAGCGTTTCCACGTTGCATCGCCATTGTTGTTGTTGTTGTTACTTATATCCCTCCTTCAAAGGAGCACCGTGTATAAGTTCTCGCTGACACGTCGCAGCTCTCCAACGCCTCTATCTGCTCATGCGTTCCATTTTTGAACACCAGTATTCAATATAATCATTCAGAACACTTGTGACACGTCTGATCAAAACTATGTGTTCTACATTATACTAAAAGAACACTAATGTGCAAGGCTTATCATATTTTCAAATACACTAGTGTTCTAAAGAGACAATTATGAACACCTCGGACGCGTCTGAGACGCGTCACGTGTTCGGGAACATTTGCAGTGTAGTATCTCGGATATCATAGTACGCATCACTGAAAGTCTGACAAAATTGGCATCTAGCGTAGAAGCATTATGCCATTTATGATGGTTAAACTTGCTCCTATCTTGTCTAGCTAGGATCCAGGAATTTGTTCTCCTATCTTTCACTTTCAGAAGTCTTCTGTAACACCACATCTCAAAAGCATCAACTCTTTTCCTGCCATTCTTGGTCATAGCCCAAGGCTCGCATCCGTTATAGCAATGGAATACACGGTTACACGAAGTAGGCGTACCTTGAGGTCAATGGATAGGCCTCGGCTTTTCCATGTGCTTGACATGCCTTGCACAGTAATTGTTTTCAGTAGCTTTCAGTATAGCCAGTCTCTCTTAATTTCAGTTGTGCTATCATTGAACCCAAGGTATTCAAATTGCTTCACCTCCTCATTCTGCTGTCCATTTATGACAAACTCATAACTTTTTCGCTTTCTGTCTACAACCATGCATTATTTTTGTAGTCTTGTGTTCAGAAGAAGGCTTTTTCTTCACGGGCCTCTTTGATGCGCTACAAAAGATCAATCAGCTCTACTCTGCTGCTACAAACAAGAGTGGTATCATCAGCATATCCTTGTACCGCCAAACTTCATTCCACCTTCAAACCCCTCCAAAGCTGTTCTCACGATGTCTTCAGAGTGGATATTAAATATAAGTTTAGTGATAGTACCCAGCCCTGCCGTAAGCCTCTTCAAATTTTGAACAATCTGTGTCCCTTTCTGACTACAGATTCTTGGTCCTCATATAAGCGGCTGATCAGGTCCACAATAATGACTTAAATAATGACTTGGGAAACCCATCTTCTTCATAGTTTCCCACATCTGAGGATGGCTAACACAGTCAACAGCTTTGTAAATGTAAGCACATGCAAAGAGGAAGTCTATGTTCTCTGCATTTCTCAATCACATTCCTGGTGTTGTCAATTGGTCCCTTGTCCCTTCCTTCCCGAAATTCTGCCTGCTCATCAGAATGTCAGATATTTCTTGCTCCAGTTTGTTTTTTATTCTCTTCAGGAGCACTTGCATGACAAATCAGGCTGATGGTCCGGTGATTGGCGCATTCTTTCAAATGTCCCTTCTTCGGCATAAATACTGCCCTGTACCAGTCTCTCATGATATCAATCATTATACACAATTTCATGGTATATCCTTGATCATGTTGATCTCTGAAACAAATGTGAAAAGACTGGTCCATATAAGGTGGAAGACTACCGTATTCAATTCGATTGACCAAAATGTATTACATATCACTGCCCAAAATCACACTGAAAAGTTTGATTTTGGTTATTATAATAACTTAACAAATTTACGCCGCGACAGAAAATGGGCTGCAAATTGAAACTGGCGTTGAAAACATATTTACAAAATAGTACTTTCAAATAACGATGTACATGAAAAGTCAAAGGAGGTATTTTCTTGTCGAAAATAGACGTGATATGGTGTAGTAAACATGATTAAGTTTTGGTCACATCGAGTGGGGAACTAATGTTTGGCACGCAGAGAGGGAGGACAGCAAACTTTGGAACACAATTTTCAACAAAGATTACGCTCAATGGAATGCACAGAATTGTCCAAGTCCAACTTAGTTTCGTCAGGTCAGACATTGACTGTTACATTTTTTAACGGAACACTACTCTAATACTATTAGTAATAGACACTCATTATGATGAAGCACGCGACGGTGGAATGTTTCTCACTATAAGATTTACGTATATGCACACTGTACCACTAATATTTTTTCCCTCTTTTCCATATCATGTTTATAGGCATACATGAAGAAATATTGAATTCCTTGGACAAGAGTCGTCGCTGTATTTTAGTCATCTCACCAGCTTACATAAACTCGTGGATTGGCAATTATGACATCAATGTTTTGATGGACAGTGTTCAAAACTGTAAACGACAAATAATTCCTATCATTTATCGCGATATTTCACACCTACCAGAATCAGATAGCCATAGATTGTTAAAACATATCATGCACATAGTCAAAACTTTAAGATGGCCGGATGAGAAGAATGATGGTAAACTTGTAAAGAAAAGAGCAACATTCTTTCAGGAATTAATGCTCCGGATGCCCCACTTTGTCTAGTATCTCAGACATCAGTACGCACCACTGAAAGTCTGACAAGATTGGCATCTAGCGTAGAGGCTCAGGCAACATCAGAGACAACACCGCCCAATACAGGGCAATCGACACCAAGCTTGTCAAATGGAGTTGAATCAATGTACCCTAATCTCGAAAATGAGCCTACGGATTTAAATTATTGCGGAGAAATGAACATCACCATGGCATAATGATGTTGACGAAGAACTATTCATGAATTGTAACCAACATTGGTTGAAATTTGAAATTTGGAATTGATCAAAATACTGGACTTACTATTATACCATCACACTTCGTCTTCATTTGAAAATGAAACATCAAATTTGATTTTGTCGAATTTTATGGGTAAAATGTATTTGTATAAAATAATCACTTGGACCTCAGATTTATAGTACAAAACTTCGTTTCATGATATAGTCATTTATCTATTTATGTCATATTCACTTAACATTTTTCAGAACGATCATTTTATTTTTGATACGCGGGTAACAAAATTATTAGCCAAATTGACTTAATGGCCTTTGGAGTCCACACACTTTGGTGGAATTCAATCGTTTTACATATGATGGGAGATCATGCAAACGTCTTTCTAACGGTAATAATTACATTTTGATTGAAGGACATTCAATGACATATATGGTGCTTTATCTTTGAATTCGTGGGTAACGCCCATTCATTTAAGCCATCATAACTTGTTCCCTGGTATATGACTTGCTAGTAAAGGCCTATGCTCAAAGAGAGCACATTGAACGTGACATGATATGCTCCATCAATAACGTGATTTCCTTTATTAATGACATTTTAAAGTGGAAAGTTAGCATAGAGAGAATTTTGTCCCACTTTCGCTGGAATTGACCATATAGATTTGTCTTCATTATTAACTAAATGCAAACTATAGATGGCGCTATCTATCCTAAATCATATTTCTTTATTTGCAAGGGTTAGGTGATTAATAGTAATACCGCCATTAAAACAGCTGGAATAGGTTAAACAAGCAACAACAAAAATTTTATAAACATATTTTATCAAACAATAAAAGGAATTATTTGTATTAAAAGCTTGAAATGGTAATTTCCAGTAACTAAATAGCGCCACTAATTTTGGCATTAATACATACATTTTAAAAAGCTTTAAAAATACTATAAAAGTGAATAAATTTGTAAAAGAGGGAAATTAAAGTTGAGAATGACTCAAAAGCATCTGTATACGATTAGCCTGACATTAGAGAATGAATTTGGAGAAAACCTTCTGATAATTACAAGCACTCGCTGAGCAGCAAGACCTTCCCTTTAATCTTTTAATCCGATAAGCTGATTATCTATTTGTTTTCATGAATTGGAAGACATTCTTTGATGTATTACTGAGCTCAATCATCTGAAATTACTGGAGCGTGAGCCACCCAGACTGCTGGCTCAGCATAGTATTTTATTAACAGAAGGTTTTCTCCAAATTAATTTCCTAATGGATATCACTTTTAGCTGTTTAAGCCTAAAATTTGGTTATATATGATGTTTTGTTTGAAAAACTAATAAATGATCCCATCAAACAACCGTGTTAATCGAGGGAACGATTGCTCGCTATAAGAGGAAACTGAATGTAATTAATAAGAAAGAAAGAACAGTTTACCAACCCAAAGTGTAAACAAGACAACAAATAAACACAAATCCCGACCGTCACACAACCCAACACACCTGCTGTTTTTACTTTTTGAGAAATTAATGAATTTATCGAAAAACTTTTCGGAGAACGCTACCTTATTGGCGCAATCCCTTAAGCCTACTTAGGGCGGCGCCACGGGGGGGGCAGGGGACAATAACCTGCCCCTGCATTTATTGCCCCCCTATGATTTGCAACAACAAAAAAAGAGGTAAAAGGAAGGAGAAAGAGAGGAGGGGAAGAATTGTAGGCTATTTTGGGCCCATCGGCAAATTTTCTCCCAAGTCACATGACCTCTCTTGCCTTTTCCGCCCAACTACTTTGGAAAAATCCTGGGTACGCCACGGTCCTATATAGGGCGGCAACACACGCAAGTCTGTGTCATGCCAACAATTATTAATCATTATAAATAATTTTACTTTCAGTCCGATATCACAAAACTTTTACGAGGTTTCATCACATTGTATGTCCAAAACGTAAAAATTATGCACCAATATAAGCAATTGGCTTCATTACGGTCAGGGGCGTAGCCAGGATTTATGGCTGAATTTGAAAAGGTGCACGGACCTGTTTTAGACCTTTTCCTACAATTTTGACCAAGAAAGCATAAAGAACCTATTTTTTTTCGATCGCTACACTCGCGAATGGACAAATTTTGACCTTTTCTGACTGAAAAAGCATAAAAAACAAACTCCTGTTTTTCGGCTTTTAATGAGGGAAGGAGGGGCGACTACCTCCCGCCTTCCTGATTACGGCTTTCATTTAAAAAAATTTCCAACTTCCATGACACCTCCCATTCATATCATTTTATCGTGCCTATTAAAAACCCGGCATATCATTTTACAATGCAACTTAACATACACCGCGTTGCGATGGGCCTAGATCCCGGGGTGGTGAGGGAAAATCCCCCCCCCCAATATTTTGATAGGGTAGATGGTCCATACAATCATTGCCCAATGTTGACGCCTGTATGTGGGTTTCTGACCAAAGTAACCTCATATTTGGCCATTTTAGTCTGAAAAGTGCCAATTTTGGGGCGTTCACGCGACTTTATTTTATTTAACTTTTCCACCATATTTCGCACCAGTTTAGCTTCATATCGCAAAATTTCGCGCACTTATTCTGTTGCCAAAAGGTGCTGGATTTACTACGTAATTTAGAGGGCACGGTGGCACAGCGGTACAGGCTCTACCTCGCAATTGGAAGGTTGCGAGTTCGAGCCCTGGCGATGCGATCGTGTTGTGCACTTGGGCAAGGCACTTTACCTCAATTGTCTCTCTTTACCCAGGGGTGAAATGGGGGAGCTGTTAGGAATAATGTCCATTGAGCGCCGCCCAAAGGTATGAGCATGCCTTGGGCATTGTATGGCAGCTGACATATTCTAATGACAGCGGAATAAACGTAAAGCAGTTTGATACATGTGAAAGGCGCTATATAAATGTCAACATTTATTTAAGGTCCATGCATGTCTAAAACCAGCGGGCCGAAAGTCGGGCCCGTGAATGAAATCCATAAAAATATGCAGTTGGAAAATAAATAAATCTGAACCCAAAAAGGGTGAAAATGGTGCATCAAATGGCTTCATTTGTGCTTTCATTTTGAAATTCTGAGGAGGCACATCCCCCTCAGACACCACCATGCGTTGCGCAAGCGCGACGGGCAGCGCTGTTGCGCCGCATAGCAATTTTTCAAAATTATAATGGCCCCCTATCAAAATAACTTGGCGCCGCCCCTGCATTAGCGTAGCGATGCATGTCGGGAGAAATCTCATGTGGTCGGGGCAAAGTGGAACGGGGCAAAGTGGACATGGTGGACAATAGGCCAAGTGGATGGGGCAAAACGGTGGATGGAACGCCAAACACTGCACCCCGGTAACTATACAATTAGGCCAAAATCCGGCCATACTGATGGACCAGGAGGTGGCCCTAAGAGCTCCTAAGTGCGGGTGTTGCAGTGATGACACACCTGAAGGGGGTGCATTTCTGTAAAGCCTATACTCCACGTTACACTTCACCCCGGCCCAAAACCTGGGGCAAAGCGGAACGACTTTTTCAAACTGTGTTTTTGATCAACTTTATTAATCATGTTAATGTCATTGTTAGTTGCAGTCCTAAGGTAAGATAATAAACCTAAAGTTTCGTAATCCTGCAGTTTGAGCTCTCTGTATGGTCTCCCCTACCTTCTTGGCATTTCGAGATATGAAAAGGACCCAAAATATATATATATATTGACCGGGTCTTATGGGAGTGTCACTCCCGGAGGGGAAAAAATATTTAATAGCCTACTTCTGTACCATGTTTACTCCTTTCTTTTTTCATTTGATACCACTCAGGTCATACCTTCTTGGCATTTTGAGATATGAAAGGACCCAAAATATGTATATTGACCCGGGTCTTATGAGGAGTGTTACCCCCGGTGAAGGAATTATTTTTATTATTGGGATGTGCCCTGAGTAATTTAATTTAATTATTTAACTTTGGTTACAAGCTGAAAGGAGTGAAAGTATTTCATGAGATGGGAAAGCCCCTTGTACTTGCAAGAGTTGGTGTGGAAAGTCATTTTGGAGTTCCCCCATATATATTGTAAACAAAGTCAGATCTATGTTTGGAACTTGGAAATCCCCAGATCATTATTGCACCATCAGGAAAAGCCCCAGGAAGTGATGTAATGTGAAAGGTTTTAAATGTGTAGGCCTATAATTAATCTTGGGAAATCCCAAGATTGCTGCAATCGGTTATGAAAATGTGATTGAAGTAATGGTTTATTAATAGATGATGGGTTTTGCATGAGTACTGGTATAAAAGCTGGAGGCTTTCGTTTTGGACTTGACAGAATGTCATGGGAGATAATTTGTGAAACTCCACATGTGTGTGATGGTCTTCGTGCTTCAAAAAAGAAGTACATTTTAACCAGTTTACGTAGCCAATAATTGAGCTAATTTTAATACAGCAACGAAGGAGATTGCGAGCACACAAATGTGCGCTTCCTCATCAAAGGATTAAAGTTCTTCTGTCGAATTGCTGGAGTTTGCTGGGTTTGTGAAGGCCACACATCTGTGTTAAAGAAACCTGTTCCCTGGAAAAAGAGTGATTGGTGAAAGAAACACCATTTTTGGAGAAACCAGCGTAAGGAGATAAATACTTGGAGAAAGCAGCGCAAGGAGATGATCATCGCAGGACAAGTAAATAAGGATTATTACATCATCAGTCGTCCAGAAAATTGCAAGAACTCTCGGATCACCAACAAGAAGACCGCTGGTTAAGTACTGATAGAATAAAATTAACTGAGACGGTGTGATTCTATTGTATTATATGCAATATTGTTGTTATATGAACCAATCATACTTTGCTTTCAATTAAAGACCTAGATTTTGTTAGCTTAATCAAACAGTGTATTTGCGTTGTGCATTCATGTGAGTTGTGATTTTGGCCTTGAGTCCAGTACGACTCGTAACAATTATATTCTTTATTGTGTTCTGTTTCATTTGACACCATGGGTCATACCTTCTTGGCGTTTTGAGATGAAAAGGACCCACGGTGAATTGACCCGGGTTTTATGATAAGTGTCACCCCCGGGTGAAATATTTTTTATTATAGGCCCCCTATTCTTTACTTTTTTCTCTTTCATGTGACACCACTACTTGCTTGGTATTTCGAGATATGTCCAAAAGGTTGCTGAGTATTAGAAAGAAAGTAACTGAGGCTAGGCCTCGGCTGAGACCATATCATGGTCCAGTAAAAATGTGTGTAAAAACAATACGAAGTCTAGCCTAGCCAGAGAATGCCAGAAGTGTCCAGCGGTATGCCCCCGGGTAGAAGGGGCGGCAAAAAATAAGGGGCGGCGGAAGATAACGGGCGGCAAAAAGAATAATTAAAAAAAAGGCGGTACAGAAGGGGCTACAAGCATAATTAGGCCTATTAATTTAAAAAGGGCGAACAGTTTTGGGAAAATAATTTAGTTGACAAAAGGGCTACAGCTCGAGACGGTGGTGGTAATGAGGGGGGTAACACCTAGAATTTTTAATGAAAACAAATGGTGAAAAATTGTTTTGCTCCATACCCCCCCCAACTTGTTAGATTTTGGAGAGCCATCCTAGCTGGAAAAAAAAATGGGTCAACGTTTTCGGGCAGTTGCTGCAGGGGGCAGCAAAATGAACATTTTCTTTACCCCATCCCCCCCCCCCCCCACCCCCCGGGTACTATGAGGCGCGGAAATGGTAGGCCTACGCCACTGGATGAGGTTGTGGATCACGAAATGCCGAGGAGAATGAATAGGCATGTACACGAGAAACTGCACCTGAGGTGGGTGACCTGATTGACAGCCTCATCCCCAACTTTACCCTATCAAAATGCAGCTTTTGGTATCGGGTGAAAGCTCATATTTTTCTCATTAACTTAAAAAAATATTATTGAAATTAGACGTTCCAAAAAACTGTCGAATTAGTCTCAAATGTGGTATACCATATTTTTGACCAATTCAGCAGTTTTGTGATGATAGGCCTATCTTCGGAACCGACTTGGAACTCCTAATTTCAGTATGTTAATGAGAAAAATATGATCATTCATTCATCTATTTATTTCATGATCATGATGATTATCATTAATAAAAACACCGTAGACTAGGCCTACATTACGCTGTATTAGCCTAAATGTCAGTAATTCCATGAAGAATTAGTTGCATTTACAATGAACATTTAGGCCTAGGCCTACATGATCTTTTTGCATGAATGCTTGAAAGGGACAACAGTTTATGTTATAGGCCTACATAAGTTTTAAAGAATTTGATTTTCCAAATATTTCAGGTCACCTTCCTTTAACGTAGTAGAAAATAAGGCCAAAAAGGTTTGTCTCAAAGCTTTTTTTCAGAAAGATTCGCCAAAAATCAGATTTTTTTTCCCTCAAAACATTATAAAAATACCAAGTCGGGAATAATAATAATATTAAAAAAATCGCATTTCGCATTTGTTTTCAAACCACTAGTGAGCTTTGAGACAACCCTTTTTTGCCTAATCTAGGCCTACAGGTTTTTTTTATCATTGTTTGTTATAAAATTGACTATTTCCCGTCATGCCCCTCCCCAGATGTATAGCAAATATGGTTCAAGTTGTTTCGTGAGATATTAAGGAACGTTCATAAATAAATATACCTTGGGGGCTGGACAATTTCAGGGGGGTCAAAATCTGCATTTTGTAAATAGGCCTAAGTTTAATCCACAACACGGGGGGGTTCTAAAATAACATAGCCTACAGATAGAGGGGGTCAAAAAGTTTTGACATAGGCCTAAGGCCTAGGCCTCACCGAAATCAAAATTTTCCAGGGCCCCACCACCACCAAAGTATTTATGAACGTTCCCTAAATTCCCAGTAAATCATGATTTATTGGCTTCGTTGAATCATGGAAGAAAGAGATAAGAAGGAACCACAACGAACGCATTCACTTTGTCCACTCCCTTTACCGACATTTAATTGACATTGTTATTCATGAGGATTTACTTTGATCAATACCCCGCGTTAAATAGGTGATTGGTATTGTACTCCATGTATTTGCATGTCTTCTGGAGCGTGTCTGAAGGATGATTTGAACTAATGACCTTCCGTGCAAGCACTCTATAGGATTTTTTCTGGTGACGTGATCATCGGTCATTGATGGCCTACATCTTTTTCTTCCATTTTGCCCAATTTTCCCGAACTTTGATGACTTTTTTCTCAGAGTTGGCAGTCTTTGGCACTGAAACGAGTTAGCTAGTTACGATTATACACATATAAACTATTAAATTAAACAGGTTTCATGTACCGGACTCAACCGGAACATTGTACATTATTTAAGAACATTTTGCATCTATTTGTCATAGAAAAAGTCACCAAAATCTTACCTTATTTGCTAAAGATGAAACTCGGAAAAAAAACGGCCGATTTTGATGACCTTTTCGATTTTTTTAAAGGACATTTTCTACACAACACGATCAAGAAAACAGTTTGACTGTAGATCCCAAAACAAAGCTACTATACATGTTCAGAGCATCAGTGAAATTCCATAATCTTACTTCTGGGTAGCGTTTGTTTGTTCTTGGATGGGTTTGTTATAGTTTTTTCCCAGTAATGATTTCGCCAAGCATCGATCGCGGTAAATGGATCATACATGAAAGTAAGTACCATTGATAGCTTTTCTTTTCATGCGTCAATAGATAAGCGGATTAAAACTTGGCCGATCGAAGTCGTTGTGGTTCCTTCTCATCTCTTTCTTCCATGGTTGATTAAGCCGCGTCGTACTTGTAAATTGGTTAAATTTACTTTTGTTATTTGTAGGCCTAGAACCAGTTTGTTGAATCAATCCTGATCTTCTCTACAGTTGAATAGTCCGGGATTATATTGTGAATACATAAAATGTAAACAAAACCAGAGCTGGAAAAGGTCTAACCGCGGGAAAACTGGGGATTAATATTTACAGCGTACTGCCCTGGCCAATCAACTAATGGCATTCCCGGTATCCTGTCAATCAATCATTTACGTCACCTAATTACGCATGCGCATTGATATTTGTAGTAAAAAAATAACATTGCCAGCATGGACGATTTGATCCAGTGAGTGTCGCCAAAATAACTGCTACGAAAATACATTTTTGCGTCGTATTTTATACATCCAGTTTGTCATCTATAACTGAATACACTCATGGCCTTCTATGTGATGAAATAGAGCCATAATTTGGTGTCATGATGAAGCAGAAAATTAATTCAACGCGAACATATGATGCCGAAGGTTTCAGAAAGCGTGCAGCATGTTTGTGTTTCAAGAATGAATTAAAGAATGAGGTAAGCTTAGCCTTAGCTTTGCTTTTGCTTTGTATCATAGGCGTAGATCCGGAGGGTGGGGGTGGGGGGGGATATTTTTCCAGGGGGGATGGTCCATACAATCATCCCCCCAATCTATATACTTCAATGGATATGTCATACCTGTGGTCTACCGAACCACTCATCAGGTCACTTATTTTCTGATAGCTCAACATCATTTGAACTTTCAAATAGCTTTCAGAGTCTAGCTTCTGTAAATGAGAACGAGCAGCTTGGATCGCCCAAAGCTTCCTCATCCCCACTTAAACCTAAATCAAAGCCAAAAAATAACAAAACAACAAACAGTTCCTTGAGATTCCTTGTCATAAACTGTCAAAGTGCATATGCAAAAAAGGAATCCCTTGCCGTATGCATTTATACCCACCAGCCACATGTAGTGATTGGAACAGAGTCATGGCTCGACGATAGCATTTCCAGCAGTGAAATCTTTCCTAGCAATTTTACCGCCTTTTCGAAGGACAGAGACCCTGGTAAAAGACATGGAGGAGTGTTTGTTGCACTGCGTGAACGACCTGGTCGGTACTGAACAGATTGAACTTGACACAGAATGCGAAATCATCTGGATCAAACTGGAACTTACTGGGTGCAAGTCGCTCCTGATAGGTTCTTTCTACCGTCCCCAGATCGCACGGATAGGAATGATAAGAGTTACCTGGAATGTCTAAGAGAATCACTAGCCAAGATAGATGTGAAAAAAGGAACAACCATCTGCCTGGGAGGAGATTTTAACTTGGGCGACATCCTCTGGGACTCTCATACCACCAAGCAAAAATGCAGCAAACCGGGATTGTCACGTCAACTTCTTGACATTGCTGATGAATTCTGCCTACAACAACTTGTGACAGAACCTACGAGAGGGGATAACATCCTCGATCTATTTTTCACATCAAATCAGACATTAGTTGATCAATCCATGGTGGTCCCGGCATCAGTGATCACGACGGTATACCGTTGATAGACTTCTCCACTAAACCAAAGATCAACAAAAAGAAACCTAGGAAAGTTTACAAGTGGAATAAAATGGATAGTGAAGGAATGAAAGCAGACATGAAGATGATGTGTGGTAACTTCACTTCACCAAGTTACTCATCCAAGACTGCGAATGAATTGTGGACAGAATTTAAATGTGACATTACAAAAGCAATGGATGACAATATTCCAACTAGAATGAGCACAGGCAAACAACATACGCCATGGATAAATCACTCAGTCAAGCGCAGACTTAGACAGAAACAAAGAGCCTTCAACCGGGCTAAATCAACTGGTAGAAAAGAGGACTGGCAAAAATTCAGAGAGTTGAGGAAAATAGGGCAGAGAGAAACAAGGATATCCTATTGGAACTACGTGAGATCAACATGCTTATCTTCTTCTAAGGAGTTTTGGAGCTTTATCAAGAGGATGAAGAAAGATTCAACTGGGATACCGGCCCTAAAGAGTGAAGGGCTACTCTACGCTGACAGTAGTAAAAAGGCTGAAATATTAAACAACCAATTTCAGTCGGTGTTCACCAACGAAGCCACTTAACACTCCAATGAAACAAGACTTCCCATCTATGCCACCAATTGACATTAATGTGGATGGAGTCCAAAAGCTTTTGAAAGAGCTAAATGAGCACAAGGCTTCAGGACCCGATGGAATTCCTTCTAAAATATTGAAGCTCACTGCCGAGGAGATTGCACCTGCACTCTGCTTGAGTTTCTCCAAATCACTTGAATCGGGTGAATTACCGGACGACTGGCGAACCGCCAACATCTCCCCGTTTACAAAAAAGGGTGACAGGTCTGTTGCGAGTAATTACTGTCCAGTATCTCTCACGTCAATATGCTGTAAAACTCTTGAACATATCGTGTGCACAGTAATATCATGACACACTTGGAACGATATAACATCTTAACGGACAAGCAGCACGGTTTTCGATAACACCACTCCCTGTAAACGCAATTGATCCAGACAGTTGACGATCTTGCAGAATCCTTAGATAAGCGATCTCAAGTCGACCTAGTGATTATGGACTTTTCTAAGGCATTCGACTGTGTACCCCACCAGCGCCTTTTGTATAAGATCAATCAATGATTATGGCATCACAGGCAATACCTTTAACTGGATCTCTAATTTTCTGACAAAGCGGAATCAGAGAGTTGTTGTTGATGGAGATACATCCTCTTGGGTACCGGTTAAGTCAGGAGTGCCCCAGGGCACTGTCTTAGGTCCGCTGTTATTTCTCTTGTATCTGAACGATTTGCCGAACAACATCAAATCCAACGTGAGACTGTTCGCGGATGATTGTGTGATGTACAACACCATAAAGAATCAATCGGATGCACAACAACTGCAAGACGATTTGAACACATTGTCCATGTGGCAGGATCTGTGGCAAATGAGCTTCAATGCCGACAAGTGTTTTGTTCTTAGGCTCACACATGCAAAAACTCCCAAACAACATCAATACACATTAGGAAACAAAATCTTACAAAACACATCATCTCACTCATATCTTGGTGTCGAAATAACATCTGATCTCAAGTGGGGGAATCACATCCAATCTAAAGTGGCTAAGGCCAATAGGGCCCTGGGATTTATTAGGCGTAATTTATATTCATGTCCAAAGGACCTGAAAGCTACTGCTTACCAGACTTTAGTACGACCCCACTTAGAATATTCATCTACCATCTGGGACCCACACACCCAAGATTTGAAAGACCAGCTAGAAAAGATCCAAAGAAGAGCGGTAAGATTTGTCTGCAATGATTTCCGCCCGCACAAGCAGCGTTACAGCAATGTTGAATGCCCTTCAATGGGATCCCCTGGAAACCAGACGGAACGCAGCCCGACTGTCCATGTTCCATAAAATCCATCACGGTCAGACTGCCATACCGGCAGGAAAATTCTTACAACCGGTCACACGCCTCTCCAGACACAATCACAGCGAATCCTACAAGCTGAAGACATCCAACAAGGACTGTCACAAGTTTTCATTCTTTCCGCAAACAATAAAAGACTGGAACAACCTACCACAAAGCATAGTAACCATCCACGATAATAAGCAATTCAAATCAGCAACCACAGCACACATCTAAGCAAGCAGCAAAAGGACTAAAAAATACCCCAGCGCACATCACATTTCTTCTCGCCTGGCTCTTTAAGAGCGTTGGGAATATTTAACCAGATCCAGATCCAGAATTTTTACAACCCCATCCGCGATATCCCCCCAGTCAAGGTCCCCAATGTCAAAAAGAAATCTACGCCACTGCTTTTTGTATTTATATTTGTACAGAACAACAACTATAATCAATTAAGTAATTCTTGGCCAAACTGGAACATTCGCGTTGCGTCCATGTAGTGTACTAAGCGTGTACGCAGTGTAAGGCGCGTGTATACTTTCTTCTGTACCGCGCTATATTCAGATATTTGCGTGTGTTTATCGCGGAGCCAATAGCGTTCACAGTGTTCCAGTTTGGCCAAGAATTTACTTAATTTGATTATAGTTCCTTTTTTTAATATTTATCTGACTATACACATACTGTCACCGAAAAATAGGGTAGACATCCATAGAGTCAGTAACGAAAATGTCATCACTATATTAGTAGACTGCAGATACTCAAAACAAATTTATACAAAGTACAAATTTATGAAGTCAGACAGAGCGTACATGTATGTTATACTTATAGTATACAATGTAGAACTTTGCAAAAGCTAAACATACGAATATTCCTTACATCCACGCCACGGGTATTAGTACTGCGTATTTGCTGTGTGGGACCAGACTAGACATACACCTCTGGGGAAAATTGGGTTATTGACATGACATTTATAGTGCAGAAAAAAATACACATTTTGGTGGTTGTTTGACCTTCATACCACCTTCCCTTCTGGAGATATCGTATATTATAATTTTGGGGTGGGAATTTCCGGAAATCTGAACTTAAAACGAATATAAAATACCGTAGTTATGTTTTAATTTTTGATGTATAAATAGTAGCTTTGATTTTTATGTTCTTTAGTCTTTACATATTAAAACCAAAAGGAACTGTTTTTGGGTTACTACATGTATGACATGTTTGAAAAATCATTTTATTAACAAAAGTATTGAAAAAATGGCATTTTGCCGAAATTAATTTAAAATTATTATTTAAAACAAAAAAGTAAATGAGATATTTAAATTTTTCTTTTTGATTTTCAAAGTTTCAAAATTAAAAAAAGGGATTTTGCAACAAAGCTCTTCAAATACAATGGATGCATGCATATTGAAAAAAATTCATGTGGCAGTAGGCCTACTACATGGTACTGAAGTTGTAGGGACTTTTATTACCGGTACCTTTAATATTTAAGCATATTTTTCGCCATTTAATGTAGGGTTGCAGTTGGCATGAGAATTGTTAGTCGCAAATAAATTTGCTCACTGACAAGTTCAACATGCTGCCAGCCGTGTAGGGAGTGTTTTACTAGGGATAGGAATGGTTTTACACACCTAAATTTGTAAACACCCTGTTTTTTAATTTACACACCCAAACCATCAAATCTAGACCTTGCTCACCACCAATGAGCTTCACAAATTGAGGCTCAACAAAAGATCATTGCATTCATAATTTAGTCCAGGCATTCTCATTAATCTCAAGTTCTCAAATAGCTGTGAAATGCCACATTTAAAAAAGTGCCCAGGGCATAATATAACCGTATCGCATCTCATTTTGCTACACAACTCTAATATTGCTATGCAATCACTCACACATTGACTATGTCATTCCTACATAATTATTGCTATACAAATAAAACTTTGTTACAATATTGCTACCGGTATGCAAAATTCTGACATTAAATTACCGTATGCCTTGAAAGTGCCACTAACCAAATAGAGCGTAGCAATTTTTTAGCGAAAACTTTAGGCAATGTTCTTATAATATTAGCATATTAAAGGAGGATTTCGTGATCCTAGCATCCTCTTTTTATGACATTTGTCATCAGTAGATATCAGTGTTGTAGGTCTCGAGACCAGGTCTCGGTCTCGAGACCATCTCGAGACCTTTTTTGTAGTGTCTCGGTCTCGGATGTCAAGGTCTCGGTCTCGGACTTCAAAAGTCTCGGTCTCGAACGTTTTTTTGTTCGAGACCTGTCGAGACCTGAAGAAAAAGATATGATTTTCTGTTTTTGTTCATTATTTATTCCTTACCCTAAATTTCAATGAATGTTGAAGAAATTGTTAAGAATAAAGATACAGAAATCATTTTATAAGGTTATAAAAAGTTATAAATGAATCATAAGTGAGCTTGTTCGGATGTGAGCTTCCAATTTCAGTTCATGATTAAACATAGGTGGGCAGGTGGTGGAAGTGAGGATCCCACTTAACTTTTGCAAGGGGAACATTCTCCACAAAAGCAAAATAGATCTGAACAAATAGTTGCCCTGTGCAGTGTGCATCTTCTTTTCAGCACGAAAAACAAGTGTGTTTTTGGCCCAAATATGGTAAAATTGCTCAATGTTCCAGCCCTTCACACACTAGCCTAATTTTGCCTCCACTATCGCCAACATTTTTGAAATTTTCCCAAAATTTGGAGAAAAAATTGCAAAAATTAAGACAAAAGTGTTAACTGCAGGTCCAAATTTCTTGAACAGTTGGTACAATGATGGGTTCCCTTTTAAATGCTCAGCGGCACACCCCTACCCAAACCAAACTTGAGTATCCCAGGGGATTAAACCAAGGTCTCGGTCTCGGTCTTGGTCTCGGAACTTAGAGGTCTCGGTCTCGGAAGGGGTGGTCTTGGTCTCGGAAGGTTTGGTCTCGGTCTTGGTCTCGATCTCGGACGGGCAGGTCTTGGTCTTGGTCTCGGTCTCGGACATAGAGGTCTTGACTACAACACTGGTAGATATCCACGAAAAAAGCTTATTTCCAAAATTTCAGTTGATTCCGATTTTGCGTTTGCAAGTTACATGTATGCATGATTATGTGTACTGCACTGCTCCATAGATAATGTGTTGTAATTTCGTTCTGGTGCACCAGAACGAAATTCAAATTTAGCGATATTTTTGCTAAACTAATTAATCTGCAAGAAATATTTGGTACATAAACATTATGTAGCCAGAGGTATCCAGTGGTGTAAAAATCTCAACTTTTTTGGGAAAAGTGGGGGATGAGGCTGTGTAAAAAATTGCTATACAAGCTGAAATTTGTGTAGCAGGTTGTCCAAAATGGGGAGCATTTTGCTCCACGACACCAGTCAAATCAAACCCTGAGCATCTCATGGATGGAATACAGGGTCCCGTCTTAGGGGCACTGTCTCTTCAAAAGCTCATGGGTAAAGTGATTTTGGCCATTGAAAATGGAACATGTACATGTATAGGAATTAGGAAGGATATCCTGGCATACTTTTGTTCATGTTTTCAACTATTTCAATAGACATAATACAGTAAGCCAAAGAATTAAATTAAGTACCAGTTATGTTCACCCCGTATGTAAGACAGAAATGTCATAATTGGAAAAGCTGCATCTTTTAGCTGGAATTTAAGACCTCATTTGTTGAAATTGTTCTAGAATTAATAAAAACATGATGATCCAAAAACCCAAGGAAGATGCCAATGTAAAAGTTGCAGTTTGCTTCGCATGCAAGGCATTAGCCAGAGCGGTGTCCAGGAGTCATTTGGACGCCCTGTTTTCAATTTGGACACCCTAAAATTCTGATTTTTATAATAGAGTGAAAAAGTGGACACCCTGATTTTGTAGAATAAGGTATTTTTGACCATTTTGGACACCCTAAAGACAACCTTCTGGCTAATGCCTTGTTCGCATGCCCTGTTGAATTGTACACAAAGTGCCCGCAAGAAAAGAGAACTAGCGCCGTGCTTCCATTGATTAGCATGTTAAAACTAGTGTTGTGCTCTCATTGATTTGATACAAAAGTCTTTTGATTTCATTTCTTCATTAGATTAATAGATCACCGTTTCTTTAATTCTCAACCAATTTCAACAAATAAGGTCTGAGATCAGAGCTAAACAGTTTTTATTTCTTTTTTTTTCAAATCAAAGAGCGCCGCTTGAAGAAAGTGTTAGCAATGTGTTTATGATATTAACCAGGGACAATAATTATTGATTTGCATGGAAGAAAATAGCAAATTGTGTGGGAAAAAATAGCATATTGCGTAGAAATGCACACAAAAAAAACCTTTTAACAGAGATTGCACAGAACTTTTATATAAAACACACATCACAGAAAGAAAAAAAACATGTTAAAATATGAAATCATAGGCCTACACTGTGCCATGTAGGGTATATTAGGCATTTTTAGCATTGTGATATCTAAATCACACAATTTGTGGCTATTTTTGACCCTTTTAGGCATTTGGGCTGCCATTTTGAACGCACCTCTACATGTACATGTACATGTATGTGGAGTTTCCTACCATTTGACCATTTCATACCTTTGACATGCTTCAAAGTACAAAAAAAGACCTCTTTCAAATCATATTCCCCGTGATTTGGTCACGGAACCACTATTTTCACCCATCCCACAGAATCAGAGAAGTACCCGAATACGCGGAAGTAAGCAACACTGGTACGAGACAAATTAGCAAATGATTATGTGTATTCAAATTTCAATTGTGTACTAAAATACCATGTGAAAGACTAAACCTTCAGTGTGAAAGACTACTTAAAGGTGTAATAGTACAGTAAAATTTAAGTATTTTATATTAAATCTGGAGATCTCCGGTTTTATTCGGAGTTCACCGATCGAAAGTGATACATGTCTCGTGCATGTGTATGTATCATTGAATTGGTGACGATAAATTGCGTGCATTTGTCTTACGCCTTATATGTCCCAGCTACTTGAAGCTCTGCTCAATACGATCGGCGAAGCTAATACACACATTGCATTCGCTGGAGCGAATAACAATTTATTTTCTTTACCTCATTTGTCTGACTCAAATTAAAAAGCTTCTAAAAGAGGACAAAGTGATCACTGATCAGTGAAAACTAACATTTAAATAGGAATTTATTCTTAATGCAATTACATGTTGCTTTATAAATCCCCAACTAAAGCAAGTACAACACCGGGACCAGTGCAATATGAAATTTTAATAATAATAAAGTGAATCTGTTTTTGTAGACGTCTAACTGAATACTTACTAATGCATTTCCATTACATGTACATGTAGCCTGAACATTGCTGCAACCTGGATTGCTTTTTCAATAATGTCTGTATACACCAGTACATGTAGCATACATATTTTGATGCGACCCAGAGATGGGACTATATTAATTTTTAATACCCCGATATCATGATGAGAGGATGTGTACAAAGCCCTGGTACAAGATTATCAGCTTGTCACCCTCCTTAATAAAACATACATGTACTGATGTAGTGTTCATTATAAAATTATAACATACATGTACATACAGGCTCTTACTTAGGCAGGATTTGAATGTTTGGGTGTGTAAATTCAAAAAACTGGGTGTGTAAATTTAAGGGCTGGGGTATGAGCGTTTGGACAGTATTTATTGTGGGACATTAGAGCACATCAGACATATCAATTGCATTCTGAATACGAAGAATGTCATTCTGATATCAAATAATTTTGATTTTTGAAATTGCAATTTAATACACATTTTATGGCAAATCATTAAAATTGATATTTTGATATTTAACAGTACTTGAAGTAAACTTTATAAATCTGATGATTTATACTTAAAGTGTATGTAGGTGGGATGAAAAGCCGACGATCAATTGAAAATTTTGACCTTTCGTATTGAAGATATGGATATTTTTTTCCCCAAAACACCAAAAAAGTTAGGTCTTTTGGGGAAAAATCCATATCTTCAATATGAAAGGTCAAAATTTTCAATTGACCGTCGGCTTTTCCTCCCTGCTACATACACTTTAAGAATATGTCATTAGATTTATATAATTTACCGAGGACTGTTATATATCAAAAATTTGAAAAATATCAAATTTTTATAATTTGTCATA
>NC_092639.1:8891441-8968532 GCF_039555335.1 Amphiura filiformis | reverse complement strand
TGTCATAAAATTAGTATTATATTGTGATTTTCAAAAAATGTAAATTATTTGATATCAGAAAGACATGCTTCGTATTCAGAATGCAATTCGATAGGTCTGAGGTGCTCTCATGTCCCACAAAAAATACTGTCGAAACGCAATAAACGCTCATTTTAGATCCCTTAAGATTTGTGTTCAAAGTATAGGCCACATGGGCAAAAAACTGGGTGTGTATTTACAAATTTGGGTGTGTAAATTGTAAACACTCCCTACACAGCTGGCTGTATAAGCCCTTGCATACATACCGGACAGTAACGGTGCATCGAGAGCTCTGGCATTGAGAGCACTAATTACAATAAGCACTAATTAATGTTGTGCCCAGATTTAACATGTTCCGCTAGTCCAAATTATTACGGTAATAGGTCTCACAGATTTAAAATTCTTAATTTGTGTTATGGGTCTGCTTCAAGCTTGAAGTTAGTACAAGGCCTTAGCAACTTGTGGGACCTTTCAAGTAGGGTCGGTCAGTTGATTTGTTTTTAGCAAATTTATCTAAAATCACCAAAATCTAAATAATTTGCTCACTTCCCTCACTTTTTTTCAGTCCATTTTTGTGGTTATGTTTTTGGACATTTTGGTCCCAAGCTCTAATGTGATGTTATATTTCTCCTCCTTACCACAGGTGCTATTAGTGTCAAGCAGTGCTTATCCCAATCTATGGGTCGCACTCAGGAGGAGGACTAGAACCAAATGAAGAGCCAGGCAGAGCAGCAGTTAGGGGAGCTAATGGAAGAGGTACATGGTAACATTAAGAATCAAATTTTAGACATGTGTACAGGATCCTGGGAACAAATTTTTGTAACAATATCAGAAGATATATATCTTCATACTTCATCGGGCTGTTTCAAGCTCCTTGTGCTGCACAGCAGTGTGAAACCATAAGGCTATGACCATGGCCACTTAGAGATGCGGTTTGTGATGTTGACTATGGAGGTAGCGATGCCTGCTGTCTGAATGTTATGATGTGTATGAGGTATAGTTCCACACGATGACAAATGCAGCCACAAAGTACACAGAGGGGTATACACAGTATAACTTGTTACGAGAATTTGGTCCCAGATTTATACCTTTTCTCTACAGTTCTTGAAAGGGAAAATCTTAAGCTTGATTTCTAGATCCACTTTTAAATACATGTACATGTAAGATTGGAATGTATTCTTTCCTGGTCTGTCCCATAGCACCCAGGGCATACTCAGTGGAGGGGGAGGTAGCCCCTGTCCACACCTCAATACCTCAATGCAGGCCTGTCGCACTGCATTTTGGCCCTTTCCACGAGAGGGTGTTACGTAACCCATTCTCATAACTAAACTTTGGTATATCTCTTGCAAATCCTACACACTGGGTAGGCCTTGCACCAGGTGCTCTGTTGGAAGAGGGTGGGAAACAAATAGGGCACTCCCACCCAAATCACCACAGCAGTGCTAGGGATGGCTAACAAGACAAAGCTTGACCTGAAAAGATCTCTTAACAAACCAGCTTTGTTCATTTATGAGCCTTTTTGTGCAGGCAACCATGACAACTGAATCATTATAAAATGTCAAATGGCGCAGCTCGGTGAATATTAAATGAAATCCTCGCCATGATATAAGACCCATAGAATTGAACATTCTGTATAGTGTATATAGACATGTACATTGTACATTACATTGCAGCTAGTTATACATGTTGTAGAACTACATATGTATAAAATAAATCTTGGAGCTGTGCAATAATTTTGTGTTCCTTGGGGGTGTGAATTCTCAAAATGGTCTGCCAAAATTGCTTCTCCCCCCCCCTTTCAAAGTAGCAAAAAACCTTTCCTCCCCTTGTCCATGTATACGTGCCTAATTTGGGGAAACCCATATATTTTTAAAAACCTTTAATGTAAGCAAATTTGGCATATTTTCCTGCTGTTTTTCTATGCTTTTTAGTTTTTAACAGTGAAATATCAAAAAGGTGACCCAAAAATAAAAGCCAAAAATTGCTGGCCCACCTCTTTTGACTTGCCAGTACAAAATTTACCAAAAAATGCTTGGCCCCTTATTCTATTTGCTACCTACCAAAAATAGCTTGACCACCTATATGGGGGGGGGGGGAATAAATACAATTATTGCACCACCCTTAAAAAATAATTGCTAATGTTTTTTGTCTTTTTGCACTCTTATCATTTTGCAATATTCTTTAAGAAAGTGATCATTGAATATATGTACACATACATGATTATTTAGGCCTATTTAATGTACTGAACATTCATCAATCATCATAATGAAACACACTGATATTTAAAGGGCAAGGCCTCATTATATAAAACAAGTAGATTGGCCAGACAAATTTTAATGCATCTGAAAATTCATTAAATGCTGCAGAGCGTTATTACGTGACTAAAACAAGCCAGTTTCAACAAAAGACATTTTTAGGTTTTCTTTGACAATGAAATGTATGTTGATTTAATTAATAACATTTGAAATGGATCTACCGGTATAAATCAAGCGCAGCAAAATTACATATTAAATGTCTGCAGGACCGAGTCGTGCATAATTTCCTCGCTTCCCTCACATCTAGCACATGGTGTTCACATGCACAGTCTGTGACTGCAGCGGCTGCCAAGTCATCTCTTACAATAGTATGGGCTTGATATTACACTGTACACAAATTGTATGTGCCCAGCATACTGTCAAGGCTATAGGGAAGTGGTGTGTAAGAGTCTGCGGCTGCCTGATTAATAACAAACTAATGCAGTCTGGGAAATACTCAGTGAGGTGTAGACTTAATCCAAGGCTTGTGAGTGTCACATGTGTCATTGTGCAGTGAGTGGTGGGGCATCACACTTGTGTCATAATGTATGCACATGCAATTAAATGCAAATCAAAATATGAACAAATATTGTACTAGTACTGTATAATAGAATGTTGGATATCTGCTGTATATGCTACAGTTACACCTGCAGTCAAGTTTAATGGGAAGAATGTTTTACCAAGTGCTGAACAAGTAAATTATTATTATTATTTTTCATACACTCCTATAAAGAAGCCAATCAGAAAAGCGGTTTAATAGGAAAGTATGTGGAGTGCATTGATTGTGTATAGTGTGTACTACGCGCAGTGCTTTAGGTCGCGTCACATAGGCTTTATTTCGGGCGGGTTGATGCATTTCTATAGTTAGTTCTACTTTCCCATATTTTTAGTGATAATTTTATTACAAAAACAGCAAAAATAATGTGTTTTTCCTTGTGTATGAAATAGGTTAAGGGATCTAAAATGAGCGTTTATTGTGTTTCGACAGTATTTTTTGTGGGACATGAGAGCACCTCAGACCTATCGAATTGCATTCTGAATACTGAAGCATGTCTTTCTGATATCAAATAATTTTCATTTTTGAAAATTACATATATATACAAATTTTATGACAAATTATAAAAATTTGATATTTTTCAAATTTTGATATATAACAGTCCTCAAAAGTAAATTATATAAATCTAATGATATATTCTTAAAGTGTATGTAGCAGGAAGGAAAAGCCGGCGGTCAATTGAAAATTTTGACCTTTCATATTGAAGATATGGATTTTTTCCCAAAAAGACCTATTTTTTTTGTGTGTTTTGGGGAAAAAAATCCATATCTTCAATACGTAAAAGGTCAAAATTTTCAATTGATCGTCGGATTTTCATTCCACCTACATACACTTTAGGTAGAAATCATCAGATTTATAAAGTTTACTTCGAGTACTGTTAAATATCAAAAATATCAATTTTTGATTTGCCATAAAATGTGTATAAATTGCCATAAAATCAAAATTATTTGATATTAGAATGACATTCTTCAGTATTCAGAATGCAATTCGACATGTCTGAAATTCTAAGTCCCAAAATGTCCAAAGCTTGCCCTTAATGTGATATGATGATGATGAGTCTAATGCACCCCCTCGGGCTTGTGCATTAGACGATCAACATCAGCGATGCATGCATTTTCTCTCCCAACAAGTAATATGTGTTCATTAACTTATTATTTTTATTTTTATTACCTTATTCGTCCGAGTATAGTCCCACGTTCGAGTATACATGTAGTCCCACCCCCCACCCCCATTTTCCCCATTTTTATTAATATGAAAATTGATAATTTGTATTCATGTCATACTCTATTCATGATTTCAAAATGCATTCAAATTCAATGCACTTTGAAATCATTAATAGAGTATGACATGAATACAAATTATCAATTTTCATATTAAAAACACAAAACATCTTGAAATTTTTTATTTTTTTTAGGTCAACCATGAATGATCTAGCATCAGGTCTTGGAAGGGACACTAGAAAAAAAAAAAACTTTACAAAATTTTTTTTTTTTTTAAATGAAATTCGAGTATAATCCCACCCCCCCAATTGTGAAAAATTTTCACCTAAAAAACAGGTGGGACTATACTCGGACCAATACGGTACTATTATTATTATTATTATTATTTGTTTATTATTATTATTATTATGTTGTTTATTTTGTCAAAACAGGCAGGTGTAAGAGGCAGAGTGCTGAGATTTCTAGGCACCTTTGAAAATTCCATGAGAAAACACCGGACAGCCGTCTACATGCTGGTGGTAACGGAGGAACTGGAACAGTGGGAAGACAAAAGAGAATGATGGGTAAGCCCATTGGGTTATTCAGATGAACCCCCTATGGAAGACATGACACAAGGGTGTAGATCTCAAATGGAAGTACCCATTCATGTAGCCCCATTTGAAATTTGCACTCCTGTGTGTGGAAGATAAATGTCTGATAGGGGTGTATAGATTACAACTCAGTAGAATATCCCATTAATACAGAATCATCTGATCTCTTAGGTCAATGTGGTCACACTTTATTAATTGACCAGAAAGTAGCCTTCCTATTTCTAATTATTGGATGTACCAAAGATGACCTGAACAGAAATTAGATATGGATGTGGTTTCCTGTTCAGTCATTTTTAGTTTCAGAATTACAAATTTATCTATCTATATATTTATAAATCTGTATATATTTATCAGTTTTATTGGGGGGTAAAGGATAGGTGACATCTGGGTGAACAGTGAGCACTGACATAGCTATTTAGTGGTGGATTCAAACAGAGAGTAGTCTGCTTTGCCACCCAAAGCACATTTTCCACTCTGTCCAGGAACCCTCCATGCACTCCACTTGCATAACCTTGAAACTTCCAACAAGATCAGGGAACAGTGTGTAATATTATAATTAGATTTATGCTTACAAAATGCCCATGTTAGGACACAAACCCCAATATACTTTTACTTCTTAGAACGACCTTTGTATGTGTTGGGTACTATAATTTGGTTCATAAGTTTGAAGTGACGACGTGTATATTGTTCGCCACAGTATCGAATCGCAGCGTAAAGTTAAAACGCTTCTGAGTGTACTGCGCACTTGCGTACAGGAGCAATTTGTCTACCAAACTTGAGGTGAACCAAATTATAAAATTAAACATCAGACTCATACTATATATATGTATTTAACTATTTTGCGGGGACATAACTAATATTTCCTATTTATAAGTTACCCACAACTAAATTGGCAAGTCTTAAGAGGCAACACGCACACACAAGTCGCTCTATGAAGCAGCCTCTCTAGTGCATGCCACATATATACTATGTCTGGCTAAAGCGTGAAGGGTCATGATGTAGTGCTGTAGAGAGTCTTTGGGGTGGTAAAACTATCAAACACTGTTGGTTGTTGGTAAAATAATTGAATGCCATTGTAAGTTTTCAGTTATTGCAAGCTGTATAAGTGATTGTATCAATTTGATCAACACAACTTTGTTGTTTTCATTTTGTATGCTTATGCAGGAAGAACAAGAAGATGGTTTTCCATTGAAGATGCTTGTGTTCAACTCACGACTACAAGCCATTCCAGGAAAAATACCTAAGAGAAGCAGTTCGTGCTAGGTGATCAAAGGCAGAATAACAGTCCAGTCCACCAAAAGAGAACAGTGCTATGTGTGCATGAAACCCAATTCCTAGACTTGTTTGCACACCATATGAGATTTCCACACAACGCAGTCACATTCAATATGTGTTTTGTGTAGACATGTAGCTCTATGACTTGGGGACATAAGAAAGCAACATGATATGCGAGTGAGCTACATGTACACTGGAGCTAACATATCCTGGCTCAGGACAAGCACATATGATCGATCAGACCTGCTTCAATGCTTTCATTTTCACTGTTAAGGAAGCAACTATGCATTACCTGGAAGTCATCGTGATCTGTTAGAAAAACATGTGATTGCAAAACAATGTGTGATCAGAGAAAAGAAAGATATCTGTCTTAACGTGTGCGGATAAGCAGGAAACATATAGACCCTTTGGTGGTCTAGGAATATGTTTAGCTTTAAGAATAAGTGAATTAATGTGCTGATTCATGTATTACACATTTACAGGGTGTATCATGCTATACATGTATTGACTGATTAAAGCACACAAAGGCTAATTGTATTACATTGTAGCTGCCTGGAGCCAGGGTTTGCACAAACTTGCATTCTGCGCGACTTCCTGTGCGCTAAAATTTGCGATCACCAACATAACTTGACCTACATGTAAATAATGGACCTTTGCTATTAAAAATGCTATATCATCATTCCTCCACGGCACAGAATGCCAATTACCTGTGTTTGCAAAATACAACAATATATATCTTTGAATAGCGACTATAGTTAGTGCGCCGTCTGTTGGCAGATCTTCTATTTTAATATCAGCGATCGCATGACAAGGTTTTTTATTCCATAAATTTCTTGTGCTGGATTTTTCAACCAATTTTTCTGACTTGCAAAAACCAGCTTAAATCATGAAGAAAAAAACTTTTTAAGAGTTAGATGGGGGTTAAGGGTTTTTTTTTAAACCCTTACTTTCAAACCATAGTGCAAACCCAGCCTGGAGATCAAAAGGGTTAACCTTAGCAGTTGACCCTTTTGTGCACCAGGCAGCTAATGCACCTGGCTTTTCTGTGCTGCAAGCAGTTGATATATAAATAACAGATTTCAACTGGTAACTGTGGCATAGTACAAAAATGTTAAGGTTTCATGAATTTTAAAAAAAAATACTGTGCCTCCCAAATTTTATACCAATTAGGAACAATTTGTGATGCAAGGAGAACAAAAGAAGTGAGTGGGGGTCAACTAGAACCATAAAAAGGAGTATTTGGTGATCCTATCTTCCATTTTTTATGACAGTAGATCCACAATAAAGCTTATTCCCAAAATTCGATTTTGCTTTGCGAGAGTTATGCATGATTATTTGTTTACACTGCTCCATAGGCAATGTGATGTAATTTCATTCTGGTGTACCAGGACATTCAAATTTCACAATATTTTTGCTAAATGAATTAATCTGCAAGAAATATTTTGTACATAAACATTATGTAGCCAGAGGTTTCCAGTGGTATAAAAATCTCAACTTGTTTTGAGAAAAGTGGGGGAATGATGCTGTGGATCATTTAAATACCCTTTTAAACAATGGAAATTTAATTTGCATTTTATTTTTACCAACCAAATATGTTTTGGTGGTGTGGGAGGGAACAAATTATTTACCATAAAGTGATAAAGATCTTTTTTTTAATATAAAATCAACTTTTCCTGAAGCACATTGATCCATATCACAGACTATGAAAAACAGTAAATACTTCCATAAATGGGCTATTCCAGTTGAAATCCATACACCTATGGAAGTCACAACCTTACACAATCTTACACACAGGGTGTGTGAATTTCAAATGGGGTTTCCTGAATTGGCGACTCCATTTGAAATCTAAACCCATGAATAGCCCATTTAGGAAAATAATATACACCATTCATACATGTATCAGCACATTGATTAAACCTGAAACATAAAAGAGGCAATATATGTATAATTTCCAAAATATTGTAAATATCAATGTAAAGTATATAAACCTGTATAAATCTATAAATTTGTATGTGTTATCTGTATACATGTAACTATATGTAAATACACTTGTAAAAAGTTATATTATTGTGCTTTAGGTGCTCTGAAATATTTGTAGCAGACAGTGTTTGTCAGTTGCACTTATTTTGTATTTTTAATGACAGGCAGTAAATTGATTACCATTTCGTTAAATAAACGCCCGGGCGTTACATTTTCAGGGAAAAAATCAATTTTAGAACGATAATTCCGTTAAAATCATTAGGTAAACTAAAACTCACGCTAAAATGACGAACTATGAACTAGAAACACTGACTTCTGGTTCACTTCCGGGTTTCTGATCCAGATTTTCGCCAATTATTGACGCTATTATCGACCATGTGGGCAACTTGGTAAGCTTACTACACAAGATAGCATGGAAATATCTGCATTTTTGAACAATCTTGGTTGAAAAAAAAAAGTGGGGGGGGCGTTTATTTGAGGGGGCAACTATTTAACGAAATACGGTATATCCACTTTATACATTGTTAACTGCAATTTCTTTCCAAATCAGTAACTGACAAAATGAAATAATTGTAAACTGAAAGAAGGAATATCATCAGTATTTAACAATGTACAAAGTGGATACGTAAATGCAGCAAAAAGATCAAATTGTGTTCAAATTGATGTTTATAAACCATTGAAAGAAATTGCAGTTGCAAGTTAATTGGAAGGGTCAAAAGGTAGCCATAATTTCAGTTTTCACATTTTTTTGATAATGTTAAATTTCTTTCACCAATACTATTTTCAGTCCAGCTTAGAATGAACAATTATATACCTAGGATCAGACACACAAAAATGCACTTTTCATGACGCAAATCGTGTATTGAGGTCATTTTTGGACATTTGGGGAAGAACTAAAAGAAAAAAGAAATTAAATTAATTATGTATGCATTTCTTAAATCTTAAATGAATTATAAAGTAAACACAAATTACAACATGGCACTTTTTGGATACAAAATTGTATTTTTTTCTGGATTTTGTTTTTCAAATCAAGAACAATGATCCTACATGTAGAACTGGCTTTAACTCCGAGATATATGTTTTTGCACAGAATTAAGACTAACTTGTGTATGACATCACTCACTGTCAATTAAACTCCCCACAACCCTTGATGGGTTAGTTAGTAGCATGTAAAAAAGTTTGATTCATCTGGTGCCGATCAGAGAAAAGGAATCGCATGAAAATAGCTTAACAAATATGGTACTTTTACAAGGCAAAATGCATCTTTCCCAGGCATTGTTGGCATGGCATGTGCCTTTGGGAAAGACAGTTTTCTACTAGGACCTAACCAGGATGTCAGTTTTCAGGCAATTGCCTGATTTCAGGCCTTTGCTACTCCAAATTTCCGCACTTTTTATTTATTTTCAGCCTGTTTTGAGGCTTTATAGCCCAAATTTACGCGCTTTTCAGGCTTTTCCTGCCAAGTCACTTCAGGCCACTTTAATCCCTGGACCTAACTTTTGAGATGGTTTGTATATTTGAAGGTGCAAAATTAATCACAAGGCACACTGTTCTACCGCCACATTCATTTGTGATACCTACCTGCCTTGTAAACATTACATAAAATGTGTGCTTTATGACAAATCTGTTCCAATCCCTAGAATACTTAATTTTATACTGTTTATTATCACCATTGATATGTACATGTATATATTCCTTATTACTGAAATTCAGTAGAGGTTGATTCAAAATCTGTTATTGTACACAATCAACAAACCTTGGCATTTGATGTATTGCTGTTGAAAAAAAAAATGAAGTATAACTTTGCCGTAGTTTTTAAAACCTTGAATCTTGAAAGGCGGTAGTTGCAAAGTAAATTCTGAGAACTGAAAATACCCTGGTAACTTATAAACCAAGTCTAAAGTTACCAACTTAAAAATTTTTTATAAACCTGTGAGTGTGAATTGTGATATAGATATGCTCTTCTGTTGATACAATTAAGTCCAAGTCAACAGTTGAATGCAATCATGCCATTTGGTGCTTTTGTTATTATTATATAATTATGGCCTTAATAATAAAGAAGTGTTTCTTGCATCTTAGATTCAATCCAAGAACTTATTTTGATCCAATTTGCTGTCGTAGTGCAGGTTAGTACTGCTCCAAGCCTAGGCTCATACACCTGTTCGACTTTTGATATACCATAGGCTTTGTGTTGTGATCATTTCGATCAGTGGTTCATAACAAAGAAAGCGTGATCCAGTTGACCTAGCAACGGTCATATTCTAACGTGCACTACGACATTGTTTAATTATACCAAAATGAGCATACTTTACAGATGAACACAATTAGCAGTAATTGTCTGAGAGGCGCTTATAACAAAAATACAAAAATAATTTTTATGAATATTAAAACTTAACGGGCCAAAATTATTTGTTTCTTTCTTGTTCTTTTATCCATGCAATCTTTAAAACTCTTAAATTATAAAATTTATGTGAAGTAACTGCTCTGTAAATTATTCATTAAAATGACACCTTTGAATGCAAGAAACTCATGTGAATTTTAATTTGTGTTACCATCTGAATGCATAGAATTGCAAATTCGTATGTAGTGGCTTTCATCTTATGTAATCTGCATTTTTTTGAGATTCCATTTTAAGAAAGTTCTTAATACTTGCAATACCTGTAATTACAATACATTTTGATTTTTAAAAGAAAAATACCACAAAGGGCTCTAATGAAGCTTTCTCATTGATTGACTTCATTCAAGACAGCTGAGTCCTAAGCTATTTTCAAAGATTAAATGCTAATAATTGGGCTTTTACTTAAACTGCCTTGTCCATATCATTTCTCCTACATGCAGTTTACTGATCAACATTTTAATATAATGGGTAGTTTGACTACACAGCTCCATGTTGTATATTAGCTTCATTCCACATGTGTTCTAGGATTTGTCAAGGTCAGTATAATTATGATTGAATGAAGAAAACGCACTCAGAAATGTTAGTAGTGCATGTTCTTTGTTCCATTCTATTATGTTTTGTTTGCAATAAGATTGTTATTTACAAAGCACTGATAGTTGAATGCACTTTGCAATAGTTACATGCTTACATATTTATAAGATGCATATTTATGCCCATTTTCATATTTATATATTTATAAGCATTATTTACTGAGCAGTATTGTAGCAGACATTTGTGAGATGATTAGTGCTTGAATAGTAGTCACTTTATGGACAAAATGCACATGGATAATATATCCTTCACTGGTTTTTTTATAAGTGAATCAAAGAGCATTGCTAAATCATACTTTGGGTTACCATGTTCTGAAAATATCATGGATGACACCATTTGAAAATAATATTGATTTGCAACCTTCTGAAAATAATTTTGATCAAAGCTTGGCTTTGTTGAAGATAATATTCATGTAATCTGTCCCCAGTTTTTGTGACTGAAGTTGAAATACCATAAACATTTTAATTAAAGTGCATCAGTCCATTCAATCACCTTGATTGTGTACATTTGATGACTATGCATCCATTTATTTCCAAAATCATTCCCTGGTCTAATAATGGACTCTTGATTATTACATTGACTAGTTGTGTCAGTCATATTGATAAACCAAAAGGGCTAATGACCTTTGCACCATGTCTAACCTCTTAAGGAAAAAGTAGAAAAATGACAATGGTTTAAAAAACACATTGTATATATTTGTACTTACATTTTTGAGCACCCCATGCTGGAAATCTCGCCCCATGTGAAAAATGTCAATAAAATCCCACCGAAAATTGGTCATAATCTTATGCATATGGCAAACTTTTATGAAGGATATAAAAGTATTGTTCTGAAGTACAATTGTGAGTGCTGCCATTTTGAAAAGTGGATGAAAGTTCACATGTACATGGAGAGTGATTTTGGGGCTTTACTTCAGAATGTCATAAATACAAAATTGATCAATCTCACTAGCAAAATGCTTTAAAAAATGAAACTGCAATGTGATAATAACCATGAATATATCATTTGGTTCTATTCAATTATATCTTGAGATAGTACTTTGAGTTTGCCAAATTATTTTACGTTTTGTCAGTATTTGAAGCTGAAATGAATGAGAATTGAAAATATTCTTAGTACATGTAGTGACTAGATCACTTCAGATTATAACTCTTCATGGAATTGTATAAGATTTACTTTGACATGCATAAATTGTAACTGGCACAGCTGCCTTGTAATTTTGTAACAGCTGCTGTATACAATATTGTCAAGTCAATTTGTTAAGAAAAGTGTGATTCTAGCATCCTGATTTTAGGTACAATGGTTAACTAGATGTTGATTTGAACTTTTATTATGCGAGGTATGCATAATTGCATATGTTTACTACACAGATTTTACTACACAAATTTTGCTTCCTTTGACGTGAAGTCTGAACCATTTCCTACTACATTGTACATGTGCTACAACCCTCCCCTGCCCCACCAATCAATGTTGGATGTTCTAGGGGTGCATGACCAAAAAAACAACTGACAACATAGATCTGGGGAATGGGGCATATTTGAAGTACCCATGTTAAAGTGTTCAAACAATTATGACCGGGATTGTAGAACCATGCTCTTTGAGGTGATGGCACAGTGTACAGAGTATGACTTGTTGAAATTGGTGGATGTGCATTGAGGCACATTTTAGGCTTGTGCTTCTGTAGTGCAGTTCTTTAATATCTCAAATTTACCAAATCAAATAAAACAACAAATTTACCTAAATATTTTTCCATATGCAGACCTTTCAAGAGAAATCTTCATTCTGGCCAAATGTACACCTTTATCCCCACTGCAATTGATTTTGGATCCTATTTTTTAAACAAATTTCACAGAAAGTTCCTGAATTGGGGTATATTACCAAAATGTTGACATGACATTTTTGGCCCAATTTTGCCGTTTTGTACAGAGAAAACAGACCATTTGCAGATATATGGGTGGTGCATCACCGGCCCACCGCACTCCACTGGCCAGTGGCTACAGACCTGCATTTTTTTACCAACAGGTGCATTTTATTTTTGAGAAGAGATCCATTATCCATAGCTATAAAATTAATCGCAAAATGACTTGACACAGTCATGACAAACCATGGTTATTAAATACAATGTCTTTGCTGACTTCCATGCATTCAAATTTTGTTGTAAAATACATGTATTTTTGTGTCTTGTATTGTATGGAATGGCTTAAAAGTTCATTCTGAACATGTGCATTTGTTGTAACTTGTTATAACAGTAATGCAAATAAATATATATGAAAGAAATAACTAGCTTGTTTTTGTGTTACTATTTTTAGAAGACTCGAATCATTCACATTATTGAGATGAACAAATTTTAATCTTTACCTAGAGAGAAAAAAACCCAGTGCACCTGGCCGGATTCTAAAACTGGCGGCTGTCTCAACTAAAAGAATAAGTTTGGTACAATAGTGAACTTGCTCCCATAGAGTAAAGACACAGCTTATTTTGCTCTGAGCATGTTGTCATGTTTGCTACTGAGTTCTATTTGAACTTGCCTTCAGTTTTTGACTTGAATTTGTTTTTTAAACTACAGCATGTAGTTTTCGCTGTTTGATTTTATATTTTGGTGTCTGTCCTGGCCCTGAAGAAGAGCGGTTTATCTGCTCGAAACGTCGGTGTTATTGTTGTCTGTTTGGTCTGCTTATATGTGATGCGATCAAGCAAAATCAGTCGGAACTCGGAACTATTAAATTTTCAGTTTCTTATATGATAGTAAAAAGCATTTACAAATCTGGATTTCTCAGATAACACCATTGAAATTGCACAACCAATTCCAAATATATGAGCAATTAAAGAGTTTCCAAAACAAAAGGAAATCCTTTGTATGCCTATTCTCAAAATCAATATTTTCGAGTGCACAGTGATTTTCATCACTTGTACACTTTTGTACTGTTTTCCTTACACTTCTGTGGGCTAATTGGCAATCGAACTTTGCCTGTACCTACATTGGTTGTTTGGTTATTCATGTCTGCTTATGTGCACAGTGATTTTCATCACTTGTTCCAGTGCACTTTGCTTGGAATTGGCAATTTTGGCTATCAAACTTAACCTACTTCTTCTACATGCATACCGTCTACAGTCTGTATCTTGTTTCCACGTCAAGTTGGTATAGATGAGTTGACCTATGATGTCACATGTTTACATTCAGACCGTCCTCTGTTGTTTCAACCCAGGCAAAATAACACAGGAGTGTCTATGACAGACCACATAAATCTCTTTAAAACTCAACTTTTAAAAACCTTTTGTGCGATATTATGAAGTTTTGTGTGATATTATGTATATAGCTTGATGCATTTATAAACAAGATTGATAAAATTTTTAGTATTATTTGCTTTGAAACCAAAGTTAATGAATAAAAATCAACTTCTTCCATGTAAACTATAGTGTGTTTTGCCTGACAGTTTTGATCACAGACCAACAGAGGGCGTATCAAATGTAAACACATGTCACCTCATCTATACCTTGCTCTCTTTCTTTTCAGTTTTGTACAAGCCTTCCTATTTATTTTATTCTTTTATATTGTGCCTTTTGTGGATGTAATTAGGCCTTTTGTAGCAAAATAAATTTACCAGTAAACCTTTTCAAATGAATTGACAACTGCTGTGAATATTCATTGTGATATTATCATTGATATTATATGCACAAGGGAAGACTAAAATTACTAAAAATATATATACTGGGTTTTTTCTCCTAAATTGTTGGTGACTCTGGTATTTATATACCAGGCATGTATATTTTGTTTTTGATTTTTTTAGATCTTGGCCACTAACTTTAAGTTTGTATGTGAATAGGTGATGGTGGTGTCGTCATCGTCAGCAAATGCGCATTCAAGAATTGATGAAGTTTTTACGATATCATTTACATATAAAAGAAATAATAATGGGCCCAGAATTTAACCTTGGGGCAATCCACATTGAATATTTTTATATTGAGATTTAAATAAGTAATCTTCAAACCATTTTAGAACATTGCCAGTAGATTTGTATTATGGTCTAATTTGATAAAATAAACATTCACAATGGCGTAGCCACACTTTTCAGAGGGCGTTGCAGAGAGGGAGCACTATCCAAGGGGGGAAATGGGCTAAGGGGGCTAAAAATCGCCACTGAGTTATTCATAAAAAAAGTTATTCATGTTGGAAGTTTATTTGTAACGCAGTGGAAGAGCTCTTAAAATTATTTGAAATTTCATGTATTTTCAGTACAATAAATTATGTTCTTGATTTGATAATTTGAAAACAGAAATCCACTTGCAATGACAAATTAATGAATGACAAAATTAATTTAATGACGAATTAATTTGAAAATTATCAAATTGTCATTCCTATGATTTGTCAGTGGAATTTTTATCAATCAAATTTACTGCACCTTCTTTTGCGTATGTCAAATTAGACCACATTTTTGAATTTCAAAGCTTTTCAAGACTACGAACACGCCGAGAACATGATATCATGCCCGACGGATGCTCAGATAAATTGCTACCCATGGGCTCTCTGTCAAAAACGGGAAAGGTACATAAAAATGGAATTAGAATTGTTTTTCCAACCATAGTCTAATTCATAAATATTGTCATCCCGGCTTGTCATATTGCAGCGTATAATACGTACCAGTCAGTAAATCGTGTTTGGCTACGTCTGGCCATCTTTCATCTTCTCCACCTGTTCTCCACCCCGGTTCTCCACACCCTGCTCCACACCCGACGCTCCACACCAGACTGCTCCACACCTGCAGACTGCTCCACACCAGGCTGCTCCACACCAGGCCTGTCCACACGGTTGTTGCCCGGCCCGCCCTCTGTAGTGCAATATTATCATCACAGTCTTGACCCAGAAGTGACATTTTGTTTGTTGAGATTGACCCGACGAACAAAATGCATGGATCCGTATGCACTGGTGCATGCAAAGTGAGCGATTGCTAATGTTTGTATAATCGATGCTTTATATAATAATAGCAGGCGATAAATATTTCTTTCTAAACGATGGTCATTTTCACGTTTGACTTGAGTAGCATTCTACTAGCGTGTATTATATTCCTTGCCATTCACTATCTCATGCAGCATCACTTTCGGAAAGCTGGCGTAAATTTCAATCTAGCTCCTGGACCAAGAGGATGGCCATTAGTAGGCAACCTGCCAAGCTTAGACCCCATAGCACCGTATTTGTCTCTCAACAAACTTGCTGATACTTATGGACCAGTTTTCAGTCTACATTTTGGTTCGTTTCCTGTTGTAGTTCTGAACAGTTACGAGGCTGTTAAGGAAGCGTTTATAAGAAATGGTGATGATTATGACGATAGACCAAAATTAGTAATATTTGAAATGCTTGTGAGAGGAAAAGGTAAGTCACTAAGTGTACAACTGTACATGACTACGCATGTAATAATCATCATAAATGCGGGCATATAATTTATAATTTATTAGGCCTATGTATTACAGGCCCGTCGGAACTGCTACGGCCGGCGTAAAGCTGGCGTAAATTTCAATCTAGCTCCTGGACCAAGAGGATGGCCATTTAGGGACCGTTCACAAACACTTGTAAGGGGGGGCTACTGATGCAAAAAGGGGGATGAAAATTTTGGACCCTCCTAAGTGGGGGTCCTGAAAAAATGACCACAAATTTTCCTGGAAAAATTGAGTTTATATGCTTTTCTATGGGGTTGACCCATCAAGGCTAATGAAAGTCGATTCCTTGTTTCCCGTTACCCTACTCCGCTCAAAACCAATTGCTGGCCAAATATTTCATTATTTTGAATAAAATGTTGATTTCTAACAAACTTTAACATACCAATAAATAATTGTGGTTTTAAATACATCATAAATCTCTTTCTGTTGATTTTCAAGAGGGGATTGGGATTTTTTTCTTTGCAGTATGAGCATGGTATATGGTTAATAATGAATACCCTCAATTCTCTGTCCCGCACTTTTTGATCTACTCTGATCTCATCCCGTAAAAAATATTGTGAAACTTTTGATAATAGGCCTAGTTGTACAATCACCTTCATGTGGTTGTAAACTACATCTATACACTACAAACTGTGATTTATCACATGTATACATGGGTAGGTACAATGTATTGGTTTACACCTGTAATAGATGCAATAATGAAATGGTATAAAATAATGAATAATGAAAAATGAAATGGTCACCTACACAGTCATGAAAAATTGTGCATTGTGCAACGGGAAACAATGAATTAACTTTCATTGGCCTAATTTTCATGTCAAAAAGGGGGGCCCTGAAATTTTTTAGGTCTGTAAAGGGGGGCCCCGAAAAATTTTCGAGATGAAATTTTTTTGCATCAGCCCCCCCCCCCCCTTACAAGTGTTTGTGAACGGTCCTTATAGTAGGCAACCTGCCAAGCTTAGACCCCATAGCACCGTATTTGTCTCTCAACAAACTTGCTGATACCTATGGACCAGCTTAAATGTTATGTTTATGAAAAAGACTGAAGTCTTGCTGACAGGACTAGCCGGGGAGACCGAGGCTGGTTGAAACAATTGGCCTGTTTTTGCTCACCAGCGCAGCGCTAGCATTTCTGTGATGGGATAAAATATTTATTGGTACCTGGTTTAAGGTTAAAGAGTTTATTATCTCAGTTAGTGACATGTGTGTTGTACCGTTAAAGGGGAACAGCCCGATAAAAGTTTGGTGTTACAACAGCTTACCCCGGCGGGGTAGGCCTTGGTTGTAACGTGGCTGGGAAGGTAAGGGTTTAAAAAATTTCGACCAAATTGTTTTAATTAGTAACTAGCTTTCACCCCTCGTGGGAAGCATAAATACCAAAAATGGAGCCAAGCGAGGTGCAATAATGCCTGGCGGGTGCGGGCACCCTCTCCTCCCACAGAAAATTTTCAGGTATAAAATGGAGAGTGTCCTTAAGAGTAAAGTGTAAAATTGCTATGGGGTCGAAAATTTGGATTTGCCCCCTCACACTAAAAATCCTGCCTACGCTACTGAATGATGCCAAAAACATTGGTTCTACTAAAGTAGGAAAACACCCAAACATGCAACACCATTATAGTGTTTATCTCATTTTACATTAATTTAACCGGTTTGCAGAGTCGGTCAAATCATCTTGGAATGCACCTCACCCCTAAAAAATGTAATATAAGACACTTCTTATTTCCAACCATTACAGGGCTCATTTGTGCATATAACGGTCAAGTACAGCGAACTAGGCGACGATTTTCTTTGCAAGCCATGCGGAATCTTGGAATGGGAAAGTTTCACTTAGAAGAACAGATAACAGAGGAGCTAGATCGTCTTATTGCGAGGTAAGATTAGTGTTGACATTTTGTTCTTTTATACCGCGTTATAAGCTGTTATATGATGTAGGGTGCGACTTAGGTTTCACAAATGGCAAACTTAGACGCAATCACTTTTCGTCCCAATTTGAGAAATACCTAATGTCGTAAGTATCGAGTTTATAGGCCTATAAAGCCGACAAACATCATCGATTTGATGAAGTTGCATCACGAGCTTAGTTATTTCAACAATGTTATTAATAACGATTTCTTGCACTCTCTTTTGATAACAGGTTTGACAGTCGAGAAGGGAAATCGTTTTGCCCCTTCGGCGATTTAGAGAAAGCATTCTGTAATGTGATCTGCTACGTTGCCTTTGGGAAACGCTACGAATATGAGGACCCTAAATTCCAGGGAATGCTCAGTAATCTGGAAAGAAGCTTCAAACTTGCAAATTTTTCTGGTGTTGTCAACTTCATACCAATCTTTCAACATTTACCATTCGGTGGTTTAAATGAACTTAAAGAGATAGATAAATATGGGGCAATATTCTTAGGCGATTTAATCAAAGATGTTACTGCTGATTACGTCAAAGGAGATCCGCGTAATTTTATTGACATGTACTATGATAATAGAGATAAACTAATGGAGGACAATCAGGAGGATGTAGCTAAGATGTTCGATTACGAAGACCTCTTTCGAACCGTAGGAGATCTTTTTATAGCAGGCACAGAAACGTCTTCAACAACCTTGAAGTGGATGTTGATATATATGATCATAAATCCGGACATTCAAGAAAAGGTAAAATAAACTTACATTTCCGATTAACTATATATCATTGCCTGTTTGCGTTTACGGCACAGTAGTCTCATAACCTCGGGTTCGAATCCCGGGTGGGATCACTTTTCCTGTTTCTTCCTTTAATTATTTATGTTACGACGGCGAAAATGTTGAAATCTTGTGAAATTAATTGATTCCTGTTGTGTGGCCTTCGTTTTAATTACACCATTTTGTCGAAAATCCTTCACCGATAGACCCCACAGAGGATAGACCCTATATCCCCGGTAGGCTCAGGTAGGCCTACGTCACTTTCATATTTGAGTGCCACTGGCATGACTGGGAAACTAATTCATTACTTCAAAACGTAAATTCAACAAACATGAAGGAATGCCAATCTTGTTTATCTAATATTTTACATTAAGGCATTTGAGAATTGTTAACAGTCGGAGCTGAAATTACATCGATTACTATACTTGGGGGTGGGGTCATTCAGTGTGGGCTCCTATAAATTCATGTGTGGCCGCTAAAAATGTGGTGTCATTGGCGTACACTATAGTGAAAAATAACTTTCTGGGCAAAAATGTGTAAATTTGGCGAAAATGTGCAATTTTAAAATTAAATTGCGACAAAAAGTTAAATTTAGACATAAGCTGGGGTCATTGGCGTAGTGTTTGCCTCAAAAGGGTATCTCGGACAGGCACATGCCGCGTACCATGTGAGTGTACCCCCGGGATTAGTTGTTATTTACCTTCCCCTTTTATTTTTTCTTTGTGTCAGGCACAATCTGAGATGGATGATGTTGTAGGTCGCAGCCGGTTACCAAGCTTAAAAGACCGTCTCAATCTGCCTTACACGGAGGCAACTATAATGGAAATACAACGGATAGCAAGTATTACACCATTCGGAGTACCGAGGGCATCCACCGTGGACACACGTTTGTTTGGTTATGACATTCCAAAAGGAACATTAATCTTACCAAATATATGGGGTATTTTACATGATGGAAATCTATGGAAAGATCCACACACATTCAACCCCGAGAGATTTCTGGATGAGAGCGGAGCTTTAATACGCCGTGAAGAATTGATTCCCTTTTCAGCAGGTAACCACTGGAGTAGAGAAAACGCGTAACATTTTTTAGAAAGCAACTCGTTGTTTTACGCCACTATTGTCATCACGAAAGCAACACGTTGCTTTGGGCATCAGTTTTGAAAATGAAGAAGCATGATGTCAACCCGGGTTGTCAAAAGCCCTATATCTATTGGCGTCTACAACGCGTCGCTTTCTTGGATGATATACATTTTGGTTTTTCAGTTTATAAACTCCTCAAAATAAGTTTTCCATATTGTTTCATATCAATACAAACATTGTTCTTTCCTGTCAAAAATGACACCAAATTTGTGACCATAACTTATTCCATGGTTGAGTAACTGTCTTTGAAAGACAAGGTCTCAAACAAAATGTACCAAATCTGCCATTGTCTGCGCCATTTGCAACAGTATACATGAGTAAGGAATATCACACTGTTTCATTAAAACAATCGCCACTTACCTAAAATCAGTAACGAGTAGAGAGCTCATACGCGTTCACAACTGCATTGCATCTCCTTCTCGTGCTATCAACCTGGCCACATGTTCCTGCGGGATGGCATTCCACTCTTCAAGCAAGATATGTCTTAAACCAGCCAAGGTGTTTGATCTGTCACTCTAGTGCGCACAGCTCGACCAAGCTGGTCCCAGAGATGTTCCATAGGATTTAAGTACGGGCTATTGGCTGGGCACTCCATTCGTTGAATATTTGATTGCATTGAGATTTCCATTGACTACTACCAGTCTGGTCTTTCATGTCATCGATATACCCCTTGACATTAACATCTCCGGTCTGAAGAAACGTGGCTTTTAATAGCTTGAAGATCATACTGCGGGAAACTCCAAAAGTTGCCGCAACTTGATTTACTAGAGGTATGGTAGCATCAAGCTGACCAATAGCTCGAGCCTTATCCAGATCTGATAATCGGACCATGGTTGACTAGAACTTTCTTGCAAATGACCACTATGAATAAGTGACCAGCAGGAGAGATTGACTTGCGTTGATCCATTTCGATCCACCTGTAGAACTGTTAATCCCATCCTATCATTTGTCATTCGAAATGATATACTGCAAACAACGTTTCATTTATTCCTTTATTCATGCATTAACCCACTCATTCATTCAAATCAATGAGATGAGCGCAGACAATGGTCAGTTTGGCACATTTTCCTTGAAACCTCTCAAAGAAAGTTACTCAGTTGTGGAATACGTTATCGTCACAAATGAGGTGTCATTTTTGACAGGAGCTAACAATGTTTTCACTGATATGAAACAATATGGAGATAGATATCAAACATTTCTGATATATGCATACATTTTGGAAAGTTTCATACTTTTTTTGAGGAGTTTATATTAATGGAGAGTCTTCTTTCTTTTCTTTTTTTCTTCTTTTTTTGCAGGTCGTCGGAAGTGTCTTGGAGAACAACTTGCTCTGATGGAACTGTTTCTCTTCATCACGCATCTACTCCATAGATTCAAATTTAGCCTTCCAGAAGGTGCACCTACTCCAAGTTTGGAAGGTATCATGGGAGCAACACTGGCGCCAAAGTACTACGACATATGTGCAACACCACGTCCAATGAACTGATGTGCTTTTCCTGGACACTGCAATATACCGTATTCACTCGATAGTTAGCACATGTGCTTACTATCGAGGGCTTTTGAAAACGTGCAAAAACGAAAAAAAATGAACAGCGCCATCCACAAAAGTGACAAAAGTGTAAAGGGTTTTGAGCAAATCATCGATACACATAGCTATATACGAACAATTAAACCTACGAATTTGTGTGTTAACTACAATAGCTCAGTTGGTAAAGCGACAGACTTTGAATCATCTTAAGAAGTGCGAACTGAGCAGGAGTTCGAGGCTCGTTATAAACTTTTCCGTTGCTTTATTTTTATTTTGGGGTTTGAGCTTTTCTTGATAAATTTAATCTTTGTTTTTCATTTTGTTTCTTTATTGTTTTTTATTTGCTTTATTTTGTTTTGTTTTTTCTTTTCTTTTCTTTTTTTCCTTTCTTTCTTTTTTGTTCTATTCATACTGGGGTCATGGGTTATTTATTCAAAACATACCTATATACGAACAATTCAACCTGCAAATGTATGTCTGAACCCCATTAGCTCAGTTTGGAAAACGCCGGACTTCGAGACTCGATGAAGTTCAAATCTGTTCAGTATTTCACTATTTAGATTTTTTTTCTCTGCCATGTTTGTTTTACATGTTTTTTTTAACTACGAATATAGGCCTACATTTGACAATTCTTGAAGGTTTTTTGTGGGCTTTTTATTTATTTATTTATTTATTTATTTTTACCAAAGGAACAATTAGAGATCAGTTGGATTAAAAGTGGAGTGGTTACATGACTCCTTGGTAACTGGATCACGCACCTTTTTGAAGGCAAATAAATACGCTCATTTCGTTCTAATAGACAAAGTGATAATCGGATTACACGTAACATTTCCCTTGTGAATTGTTACGCATAGTCGTTCTAAAAGTCGGTCGATACATGTTGAACTCAGCACAATTCAGAAATACGCGTTTTTGCTTTGAAAATTCTCGGTCAAATAAAAATTTTTTTTTTTTCAGTAATGTTGAATAAAAATGTTGAATAAAAACATAGTTCTTGGATATACATTTGAAAAAAAATCCCGGTGTTAAAATTTGGCACGAAATTGTTTCCTGTTTGATTTTGATAGGACTCAGCTTCACCTAGACTGCGGAACTTAGTCCTCAATGATAGTCAGTCATTTATCTTTTGGTCGTTATATGACTATCATGATACATCTCCGAGGAGCAATTTCAGACAATTGCTTGGGATTACTGGGGCAGAGGTTAATTGAATCCTTTCATGACCACTGATGCATAGTCAAGTCTGACAAGGACACTCGGCACGAATTGAAAGACCATGTCGCTCTCGACAAAAGAATACATGCATGTCAAAGGTCATACGACACCAATTATTGGTGTTTGTTATGCTCATCGAAATATGTACAGTAGGTCCTTCCATACTTCTCCAACCCACTTGGTGATCAGAATTCGTCTTTGGCTTGCTGTTATGTCATTGTTGGCGTATTTTCGGCCATTTAATCAGGGACTGGAAACAGATTATTGTCAAGCTATTGTTATCAGATTATCTTTTCGACCTTCGATTGTATGCGATTTGTGGAGATACAGAATGCTAGAACAAACAAAATTATATTTTTTCTGGAATGTGTACACCGTACGCTTGGTATTCCTACTGATTTCGATACTGAAATAATTCTTAAGATGATGTTCTTTGAAGATTTATGTTGGCATTTCTAGAGTCTGTCATTATAGGCAAACATGTATGCTTATTTCGCAATGTACAAGACAAGCCACGCGCTGTGTTGTAACTGTGCTTGGATTCGTACCAGGGTCTATTGATCAACGTATTATTCATGCTTGCTCAACTGAGGATAATTTGTAAACCAGCAACTCGCATGGTACAATGGGTGGAAGCCGTTCACAGTCCCTCCATATAGAGGCCTTGCATGTGACGTATCATCCCGTAAATATGGCGGACTACTCAAATGCATTCAATAAAAGCATGATTGCAATCTACCGTGACAGTTCGTCTCACACACATAACCCTGCACTACGATCAAATAGGTTGATGACAACATTTGATTGAATGGACTGCAATCCGCTATATATAACTACGGTGAAGGACACCGGTTCAAATCCTTTGTCTGGAGCCAATCGATAATTTCATGCCGGGCCTCTATACAAGGTCCTGATTCAATAAAGCACACAATGTAACAGGCACAATTGAATCGGAGCGGGATTTTACATATTACACAATGAGCGTGTTTATAGTGAGACAATCTTTCCGTTATTTAGCTAAACTACCGCGCAGTCTAGATTTGCAATGGTTAGTAAAACATAAACAAATATAGACTGCGTGGCAGTCCACTAAATACCGCATAATCTGGCTCACTATAAACACGCTCTTTGTTTTTTATTTTCGTATTGCACGAAATCATAAAAGTATAATGGATAAGGTTAAAATTATAAAATGCAAAAGATTTCTTTGCGGTTAAAAAGCATGTCCATATCACGTTTAAGTCGCAGTTATTGTGTCCTTCTTGATGTAAAAGGAAAGTTGATGAAGCGCCTGACCGGGTCGCTTCCGTCAACCGCTCCGTGATTTTTTACTGATTTATAACTGTGCAATTGTATTTGTGATGAAATGACTTTTACTTATGTGAGGGATCTATACCAGGATGAATATGATGCATCAATTTGTGAGTTTTATGTCCGGATTCTGTGCAATTTCTATGATATTTATGCAAACTCTTGCCGTTGAATGGGTAGGCCTATGTACTATACATTATACATATTCCGTATTTGCCTCCATTGGATTTTTGGTCGATACTACCAGTATAATCACTATGGATGATCATCTGTTCAACACCAAAACAAATCTGTTAAACATCAATACCAATATTGATCGTGTTTGTTATACATCGGACTTTCTTCATTCATTAGATTTGAAACCACCAGGTTTAGACACTAGTGCAATAGACTGTTGTATTTCTGTGGAATTATGTAGGCATTTGGAATCTATGAACTTACTCCAACATGCCTGTCCTTTCCACTCATCTGTACACCCCACAAAAAGAAAACGATGGAGAAAAAGAGGAAGGAGAGGTGTGCGCAAACCAAAAACTTTGAACTCTCATCGAATTCCCGTAATTGTGAATAACAGAACTGAAATTCATAAACCCGGTCAGGTATCTGCTGATCCCAACAATTTGCGTCAATTGAATAGACATGATAATAGAAAATTGAATATTAGACAGTGGAATGCCAGATCTGTTGGAAATAAAACTATTGCTATTGCTGACAACATCATTGAAAATGATGTAGATATCTTTGTCATTACTGAAACCTGGCGTGCAGAAGATGACCCTGTAGTTATTGGAGAAATGTTACCACCTGGTTATTCTTTTATGAACTTTCCACGCATAGGTGATAAACATGGTGGTATTGGGGTTATCCACAAAACACAAATCAGTCTCTTGAACAACACATCTGATGAAACAACATACTTTGAACATGCAATCATCGTTGTAAAAAACACTGGTCTTAGAATTGTCATCATATATCGCCCTCCCCCCTCAAAAGTAAATGGCTTCAAAACCAGCCAATATTTAGAGGAATTTGAATGTTTCCTTGATGATGTGTGTCTTGTTCCTGCCAAAACTGTATTCCTGGGAGATTTCAACATCCATGTAGATCAGCCTACTAAACCGGAAGTCATCAGATTCTGTGATACCCTATCAGCACATGGATTACACCAGTATGTTCAAGAACCCACGCACATTAGTGGACATATTTTAGATTTAGTCATATCGCGCATTGAGGACAGATTGGTTTCTAATTGCTGTGTATTACCATCGTTAGGTTCCGATCATAAGATCGTTGATTGTGTTTTTGACCATGCTAAACCCATTCCTCAAAAATTGAAATCTACTGTAAGGAACTTTAAGAAAATGGACAAATGTGTATTTTCTAGTGACTTAACTTCAGCAGTTGGTGGTATTGACTTTCGAGGTACTGTTGATGAGATGCTTGAGCAGCTTGAATCGTCGATTACTTGTGTTCTTGATGCTCATGCACCTCCTCAGACACGTTCTCGAAGCTTGAGACCACGCTTTCCTTGGTACAATGAGGAAATTAATGATGCAAGGTGTAAGCGTCGTAAACTAGAACGTAAATGGCGCAAAAATAAAACCAATGATAATCATGTTGCTTATGTCGACCAGTGCAATATTGTTAACAAACTCATTCAAACTGCGAAAGAGGTATATTACAATGATGAACTTGAATTTTCTGACTGTAAGAATATGTTTGGTATAATGAACAAACTGTTGAACAAAAATGTCAAATCTTTACCCAGTTGTGATTCAATGTCTGAACTGAGCAACTCCTTTGCTCAGTTTTTCATCAACAAGGTTGCTAAGATAAGACAAGAACTTGTCTCGGTTTCTGATAGAAATCATGATATTTGTGTTATTGACTCCAATGTAGTTATTGATGTTGAACAATTTGATACTTTCAAACCTGTGAGTGCAGAAGACATTGAAAAGACAGTTCTTGCTTCTTCTAATAAGTCATGTGTGTTAGACACACTACCGATGTGGTTGTGTAAAGATAATATCAAGATTACGTGTCAAGCTCTGGAGGTAGTTGTTAACAAATCTTTTTGTAGTGGTGAATTCCCTTCTAAGCTTCGCGAAGCAGTGGTATGCCCTGTTTTAAAGAAGTCCACCCTTGACAAAAATGTCCTGAACAATTATCGCCCTGTTTCCAACATAAGGTACTACTCAAAAATCATTGAGAAGATTGCCTCAGTTCAATTACAGGATCACCTTCACTCACATGGTCTTCAGGAGGAGTTCCAATCGGCGTATAGGGCGCAGCATAGCACGGAAACAGCATTGCTCCGTGTAAAAACTGACATCATGACGGATATGGATCGTGGCAATGCGGTGTTTGTGGTGCTATTGGATCTTTCAGCAGCCTTCGACACGGTGGATCACCAAATCCTGCTCGATCGTTTATCAACCACTTTTAACATAACTGGTATGGCGCTGAGGTGGATTAAATCTTACCTCCAGGGGCGTAGTTTTCGTGTTTCCATCGGTGGTGATCTCTCCGTGTCGGAGGAGGCTGAGGAAACCGGTGATGTGCATGCACAGCATTGGGCAAGTATACTCTGGAATTTGGAGTACCTCAAGGATCGGTTCTCGGACCGCTGTTTTTGGGGTTATATACCAACTATATTGGCGCAATGATTCGTCAGCATGGCATTGCCTATCACATTTATGCTGATGACATTCAGCTTTATCTGGCATTTGATCCAAAACTGATGGAGCTGCCGAATTAGCATTAGCCAAATTGTCGACATGTATTAAGGACATTTATGAGTGGATGACAATCAATATGCTCAAGCTCAACAATTCTAAGACTGAGTTTTTTGTTGCGGCATCCTCACATAACTTGAAAAAGCTGCAAGATGTATCTCTCAAAATTGATGACATAAATATCACCCCATCTTCTACAATCAAAAATTTGGGTGTAGTATTTGACCAAACTATGTCAATGAAGGACCATGTGAAATCTGTTGTTAAAACAGTTAACTTTCATCTGAGGAACATCTATAGAATGAGAATCAGGAGATATATCACGGTTGAAAGCTGCCACCACCTGGTTCGTTCGCTTATCCTATCCCGCCTGGATTATGCGAACTCGCTGTTGTTTGGAATTTCAGCTAAGGACAGAAAAAAGCTGCAAGTACTGCAAAACAGGGCAGCTCGAGTCATTTTTAGATGCAATAGACTTCAGTCCTCAGCACCCCTGCGGAGAGAATTACATTGGTTGCCTGTTAATGAGAGGGTTATCTTCAAAGTGCTGCTTTTGACCTTCAAAGGTATCAACAATCTCACACCTGGTTACCTGTCCTCATTACTCATTCAGTACAAACCAAGCAGGGAAAATTTGCGCTCCAGTAGTAATTTTCAACTTCAAGTTTCTCGTACTCGACTGTCCATAGGGGGCCACGCCTTCAATGTTGCTGCCCCACGCCTTTGGAACTTGCTCCCCCTCCATATCCGCCTTTCACCCTCAGTCAATATTTTCAAGAAATTGTTAAAAACTCACCTTTTTCCATCTCAATAATGTTTTGTTCCTTATATGCATCCTTGGTATTTGCCTACATTTATTTTGTCATTATATTTGCTTTGGGTTTTTTAAAATTGTACTTCTTGTATTTTAATCATGTTAATAGGGTCTATTGATGATTTATCGTGTTGCTTTTTAATAATTATTGTTGTACATGTAAGTGATATTTATTTTTGCTGTATAATTTTATATTATTGTGTTTTTAACCATGTTATATGCTATTGTACAGCGCTGTGGTAATTTTTGATATAGCGCTCAATAAATGATGTGATATATAAAACAAAGTCAGTATTTTGAAATAGAAAAATATTTGATAGAAGGGAACCATCATCAGAGCCTTTGAAAAATATGGAATTTCTGTAGCGTGTAATGGCAAAGAGGACCATGACCACCTCATTTTAACATTGAGGGCATACCCAACTACATTGTTGAATAAACAGCCCATGACCCCAGTATGAATAGAACAAAAAAGAAAGAAGAAAAAAGAAAAGAAAAGAAAAACAAAACAAAATAAAGCAAAAAAAGATTAAATTTATCAAGAAAAGCTCAAACCCCAAAATAAAAATTAATCAACGGAAAAGTTTATAACGAGCCTCGAACTCCTGCTCAGTACGCTCTTCTTAAGATGATTCAAATTCTGTCGCTTTACCAACTGAGCTAATGTAGTTAACACACAAATTTGTAGGTTTAATTGTTCGTATATAGCTATGTGTATCGATGATTTGCTCAAAACCCTTTACACTTTTGTCACTTTTGTGGATGGCGCTGTTCATTTTTTTTTTTTTTGCACGTTTTCAAAAGCCCTCGATAGTAAGCACATGTGCTAACTATCGAGTGAATACGGTACACATTCAGGTAAACCACATTCGAAATTCACACTCCTTGTGTGGGAGATTAAGGTCATGTCTTCCATATAGGTTGTATTATGGATTTCAACTGGGGTTGTATGGAATAGCACATAGTTCTTCAAAACAACATAAAGCGTCGTCCAACATAAATAGGCCTACATACTGTTATACTTGCGGTAATTTGGATCCTAACATACAAATCTGCTTGTAGAGAAAATGTTATAGCCCCCTCTGTTGAATCATTGGGTCTAATGCGACCTTTCGAATGTACTTTTAGCTGTAAACAGTGCTGCAGCTTGGTTATCCATCATAAAATCAAAAATGTTGCAAAAAGTCAAGATATTTTTGCTTCAATTGTGTACTTGTATAAGGTTGTAAGTGTAGAGATTGCAATCTTAATCAAGATTTTATCATAAAAAGTGTGTAATATGTATTGTATTTTAGAACTGGGGAGTGTAGGGATGAGCTCAAGTGTTATCTCCTGCCCGCATTCAACCAGGCACAGTGTACTAATATTTAATCCCTTGGTATGCAGAATTGTATACTGTACATCACAGTTAAGCTTACCATCACTGGGTCTGAATTCCGGTAAGTGTTTTTATCTTTTTGAAGATGCAGTGTTTTTACGTATTAGCACCACATGCTGACCAGCTTTTTAAATGCAAATGGTTTACATTCAGAGTTAATGAACTGCATTATTATTGTGCTGATAGGACATTAAAAACTTTACAAAGTGTATTGTACGGGGGTCCATATTACCCCAATAATAATGTCGTATTTCTCATTGCCTAGTTAATAGCAAAATGTAATTTCACATTTATCATCATGTTTGTGTTGGTAATAAATAGTTCTTAAAACCATATAAGTATGAGTTGATATTAAGTTCTGTATACATGTAGATTGGTAGTTACTGCCTCGCCGTTTTAGGCTGAGAGTCCATATTCCCCCAAGTTACCCTATGACATGTATGAGGTTTTATTCTGCAAGCTCCGTTTTGACAATTGAAATTGTAGTTAACGATTCAGCCAACTTACTTGTCACCGCACCCCTGACCACGTCATATTGAGTGAATCCCACGGCTTGCAGAGGAAAGAAACTCCAAAGTTGATTTATTATACCCTACCCTTCACAAGTTCAATGTTCCACTATTAAATTATACTTTTAAACTATATTGAAAAGTTTTTTACGACATTAGAAATTATAAAGTTATTGCACGGTAGCCTATGTTACACACCAGAGGTTACGCACCAGGTCCAATTTACAATGTCTTACATTGTTGCATTCAGTCACAATTGTTCCAATTTTGAAAGTTGCACTTTGGTCCATTCAATTTTCACAAAGCATGCAAATGTTGGATTACATTCTGCACCAGACCAACTTTCAAACCTGCATCTTTTCTTATGTAATGAGTCATTGGTACCGAACGCAACAATGTATGACATTATAAATTGCACGAGGCGTGTCGAACAAAACAGGCTACCATTAATCTATTTTGTAAAAACTTTTTGATTTCTTTGACAAAGTATTCGGGGGAACTTTTTAATTTGTGAACTCTTAATAGCAATCTTTATATAGTACGTTTAAATTTCCTCCGATTTTGGACAAAATGGTGTCAAGTGTGTTATCTGGTAATGGCGATCAAAAAATAGAATAGTTTGCAATATCTAAGACATTTTGTTACAAATCAGGGGGAGGGGCACAAACTGGTGAATGTACTGACAAAATATGATATAACCGACGAATATAAAATTATGAATTGCTGAACCATTTTGTTTTAGCCAAGGCGCTCCAGACTCTAAAATTAATCTTATTTGTGAAAACTTTTCGATTTCTTTGAAAAAGTATTTGGGGAACTTTGTAACTTGTGAACCCGTTGAATTTACAACTTTGCATTCTTGTGATCCCGCTTGATAAGATCGGCACCTCTTTCTCCAATCATGATGGAAGGGCAGTTGGTATTTCCCGACACTAAATGTGGCATGATAGAGGCATCCACAACGCGAAGACCTTTAACACCACGCACTCTGTAAAAACAATTGCAACAAATGCATTACTTTTTCATTTCTAGTTTGTTTGAATCAAAATTAAGAGTAATTGACATTGTGTGGCACCCACCGCTTTTTTCAACGCCACAGATGTATTATATAGACGTACCGGTATCCTACAAATTTGAAAGCCAACATCGGAAAAGAGAAAGCGAGAAATTAAGACAGAATCCAAATGGAATCATGCCAATTTAGCGAAACATGTAAACGATCCATTGTATCTTTTCGGGCCTTTGGATTATTGTTCAACGTTAACCACAGCGGCAAAACGTGAAAATTTTGAAAGCCAACAACGGAAAACACACAAGGGATCAGTGCTCTACATAATAGAGAGCAGCATGTCAATTTTTTAATGGAGGTCAGATGATAACAGCGTCATAAGTAATCAAAAGAGGGCGGCATACAGGGTTAGCTAACGGTGCACACGGTCGACGATGATAACCGCTAAAAATGTATATGCTGCCCTCTGCAGGTAAAGCATTGATCCTTTGTTCTCCAATTCAAAAATAATGCATGCGTAACATGAATTTACCGAATCCGGATTCGGCTGTCTGCCAAATTCATAACGATATGAATGAAACAATGTTTGAAGTTGTAGACATGAAGCTGATAAAAAAAAGCGTTTACAGCGAAAACACATTTGAAGAAAAAACACCTTTGTATAGATATCATGATATATCACGCGTGCTTTTTGTCGCGGCGTTTTCTTGCTGCGACCAAAATGCACCGCAGCGACAAGAAGTCGAGGAGAAGCACAAAGCTTCAACGTCATGGAGAAGAACAAAGCTTCATCAGAGCTATATATTATTTCAGCGAAAATCTGCAGCAGGGAACTGAGAAGTAGGCTAGGCCTGCCAAAGGTCGCTCAGTGCTTTGTTTTTGATAAAGAGTGTACATTTATGATTTCGAATCCCGTGTCCACATTTAGCGTAACCCTGGGCCTCAAATTCGGCAACCAGCGCCCCCGTAAGTGTTCGAACGCACAACACGAGACGTCACGCAACACGTTCATTGTAAAGCCTACTTGCGTACTACGTCATGATGAGATCGACAATCCGTATCTTTTTTTAATAATCTACATTTACGTGTGCATCTTTAAAATGTACAAACTTTGATTGGATTATTCACGTCGTGTATATCCATGAGGTTATTAATGCTATTCTATCGGTCCCAGCCGATTTGTGCTCATACATCAGAAAGGAGCACAAGTCTGCTGGAGTGGGACCAATGATATTCTCCCTAGTACGAGTGCCGAAAACTATTGTGGCGCATATTGGACCCGAATTTTAAATTTTCGTATCGCTTCACCTACCTTAGTTGTGGATCCAGAACCGCCGTTTGGTCATTGGCAGCACCCATCTTGCAGGTCCCGATGGGGTGGTATAAGGTCCAGGCAAAATGACGCACAAATTCCTCCAGGTTTTCCTGTGACCACGCATCATGCTTACTCCCTGGCAACTTCAAATCAAGTATTCTTGCTCTGTGCATGTATTAACAAAAAGTAAAGGTGTTAAATTAATTATTGATTAATTTAAATTTCATTATACGGCAAAATCGTTATTGAAAAAGAAAGCAAAGGAAATCACGTTTCCAATAACATCGAATTTGCACATTACATACTCATATTTAGCCATGGAATTGGTCTCAAAAACTCTCTTCACAAGTCGAATGCCTTCCACCATGACTTTCGCATCATGAGGATCAGAGTAATATTGGTAGTCAATGATGGGATCATCTGAAACGAAGAATGTGAAAAGTTTTTATAAACACGAGTTACAGAACGGCTGCTGTATAGTTATGAATGCAAGAGGAACTTTCACTCTCTGACTACCACGAGTGACTACCGCTCCATGGGAAGTCGGAATATAGGCGGAACGGACTTTCGACACACGGTATAGGTTAAAGGAAACCAGACCAAGGAAACAATCATGTGGCCTACTTTCTCGTGTTAAAACAATCACAATTTTTTTAAAAGTCACAATATTATTATTCTGTTTTGTCAATTGGTAATATAACATGTCATTAAACATAATGTTATGATAAAACAAAATGTTATGATTTTATGCAGAAACAAAGATTATTGAAAACATCTGGGACGATAGGCCGATACATACATTAAAAAGCTACCAAAAAACAACAACTCATAATATTAACGAATATAAACTTAGATAGACGGAAAATAATACAAAAGTTTAAAGTTTTGAATTATACCCAATGGTGCCGAGCTTCTGAGGCGAATTTCTCCAACAGATCGAGGATGCAGTAATGTAGGAAAGATTGTAATCCCTTCAATCTTCATTCGCTCCTCATCGGTGATGTCATAGCCCAAATATGGCAGCATTCTGGATTGAAAACGGACAGATAATTTTTTTTACAGACAGGATGTTCCTCTCGATATAAATGGTGAAATAAGTCAAAATAATAGAAGACAGTTTACAAAGCTTATAATATACTGCCACGCACTTTCAAAACCGCGAGGTTCAATGGTTTCGTAAGTCAGCGTCCTATTGCCCTGCTTCAGCATCTCGATTGTACTACAGGAACGCCTTGACTTCCGTTTCAACATTCTGTAGTTAACACCAAAATATAACTAAACAAAAGAATTTACCTTGAATTTGAACATCCAGCCGTTTCTTTCAAATCAAATTTTTTCGAAGTGAGAAATTAAGACAGAATCCAAATAGAATTGTGCCAATTTACCGAAACATGTTTCGGGCCTTTGGATTGTTGTTCAACGTTAACCACAGCGACAAAACGTGAAAAAGGTCCCAAACTAAAGCAATCACCCGAGCAGCAAATCACAACGAAAAACGGAAAATCGCAGCAGAAAACCCAGCGTTTGACGCAACAGACAAACGTACGCACAAATGTCGGCCCTATAATGTCTCACTATAATGAAACGTCAGGGCAAAGGCGCGCCGTGATTGGTTGTCGATCTGCGCAGTACGGTATTTTTGTCCAGTTATCAGAATTTCAGACGCGAACTTGTCTTTTATCTGTGCCTTCATTATAAAGCTCACTATTTTAATAGTGAGCTTTAAAAAACCACTTTGTGGGCATGCATTCCACGCGATACGATGACGCAATCAGCCTTAGTCATATATGCACAGGGAATCGCTGGCCGGACAGCGTAACCCCCGTGGCTACAGGTCGGTGATCTTCTGCGTGGCATGCGAGGGGTCCGAGGTTCGAATTCCGGCGGTATCGAGTGACTTCTTTGTTCATCTTCTTCTTTTTCGTTTCTTCTTTCCGATAGCAAAACAAACATTGGTTCGGTTAGGGCAGGGAATTTTGGTCTGCATGTCAACGTTTTACTTACTCGGGAGAGTTCAACTCATGAATGGATGTTACACCAACCCCAAATGGCTCAAACACTGGAGTAAAATGCAGTTGCATGTCGGGCCACGGAATATCTGTCTACGTGATTGAAACATTCAAAACATGTGTTAGGCACATTAAATGAGATGATCACTTTTCAAAAATATAGTATAAGTAAGCATGGTGCATGAGTGACCCATATTATTCTTTTAGATCATGATACCAAGGCCCTTATAAGTTTGCTTGAAATTCCCTGGACAAGGAACTTACTGCTAATTTGTCTCGTTGTAACCCGTACGAAACTCGGAGAGCTGATCCTGGTTGCGAAGGTTATTCATGTTATTTGTGGAATGTCTAGGGTGTGCGCTCTTGACTAGCAGCAAAGCCCCTGAATTGTTGTTTAATGGTTTATGGAATGATGTGGGGCCGTAGTGGTCAGCGACAACCTGTAAAGTGTGCTGAGGCTTGTGGATCTGTGCGTAGCGCACTATAAATCACTGCGCTTTTTTTTATGTTGTGCGCAGGGAAAATAGCAAATTGACAAACTGTGCAAGGAAAAACGGTATCGTGAAGGAATTGCGCGGGTAATTTCATATTTCGATGTTTTTTTTTTTTTTTGCGTTGGGCCTAATGTCAAACATCACAAATTGCAAGGATCAAGTGCTAGCATCCATCGAGCTTCTAAACGCACGAGCACAAGCTGTATCATAACTATGATCGGTATGCAGTTACCAGTGATAATAGGCAGGACCACAAGACTACCACATCAAAATACAACATAGGAGCTACCTTATAGATTATTATTTAAAAGATTATAAAACTATACATCCTGGACATTTCTAGTGGATTTAATATTGCATATTGAAGAAGCGTGCTGATGGATACCAATCATTTTGATACAGCCTGTATACACTGGTTAGAGATGCATCAGCCCATGGAGGAGTCCGCCAGAATCAGTGTCTTGCGACATGAATTGAAAAATGTAATTTAAGTCGAGAAAAAAAACCTAATTTACTTACTTCCAGCCCGGTCTGCACAAAAGCAGTAGCTTCAATCACATTGTGTTGGAATGCTATCTGAAAAGTTAGAAAGTATTAAATTAACATTAATAATAATATTTTACTTTTGTCATTATGCCAAAATAGACTTTAATGCAGTTAGGGTGCTGCTAAATTACAACAGTGAGTTTATGGAGGTTTTTTGGTGTGTGTTTTTGTTAGCTTATTTTTAGTGAACATTAAATAGATAAAGGATGATAAAAAAATTTATCTTGTCGATATTAAAATTGTAATACTTTACATCACACTTACTTTATCAAGAGTCAGCACATCAGTTCCAGGGCGAACCTTTGCCTTAATTTGAATTGCTGAATGATCCTTCAAAGATGCAGAATGCAAAATCGTTAATAACATGCCATAATACTAATTATGAGTAGGCTATACTTATTAACAGATCAAAACTTAAATTTAGTCTGTGAAAGAAACATAAAATTTAAATGATATGATCCACTGGCATCAAAGATGTTTTTATAGCCGTGTGCTTAATTTGACGCTGATCATGTTCAGTAAGAACTTTCGCTACCGTGAATTCTAGAGCTACTATCAAACTTTACCTGTAAGTTTTTGCCCACAGGTAGATCAGCGATACAAGCAATCCCGAGTTCCCCCAAATGTGCTTTAGGACCAATGCCAGAGAGCATCAAAATCTGTAAAAAAATAATTCATGACATTGTCAAATGATTTTGGTTAACACTGGTTAAAGAATGGAGATAGCTTTGTTCATACCTGAAAATGTACTGCATATCTAAGAAAAGCTAAGAAAATACGAGTCCAATAACATTTGCAACGAATGATTTGCAGCTTAAAGATTAAGCTAACTCGGGCCTCCAATGGGAGCATGTGGAGCCCATCATAAAGTTGCCCACTTCAAATACGGTGGACAGCGCCTGCGTTAATTGTAAATTGCATTATACTTTTACAATAATATAACCTGCAATTGCGTCCGTGTATTTTAAAGTTAGTGTCTATTCATCAGGAGGTTATGACGTAAATCGTAACTGTATACTTTTGAATGATACGAACATATAAATGATTGTTGATGCTAGAGATCCGCTTTATTGTGCATGCTCAATGGCTGAGACATTTACGCTCACAGTTTACTAAGTTGTCATAACTCACTGGGAAGGAATTAGTTACATCAGATAACATGCTTTGTTCAGTCCAGCTTTCCAGAAAGTGACCTTTTCCTAAGGCAATTGGTCATCAAATGCTATTAACGATCGGTAATAGGGGTCATACTGGAAGCTTGTTTTGGCCAATGGCCATTGTATGTTTGTATGACCTCCCCCTGTGGGCATAGGTTAGAATTTAGACGTAACGTCAGGTGTGCCCACTCAACTGGGTGTGTTGCTTGAGTTATATAACCCCTCTTCACCCACTTTGCACAACGAAAGGGTAGTCAAAAGTATATAAAAACGTATTGGGTTAGTGATTCTGGCTAAGCTACTCACCTGAGGTGAATTGACAGCGCCACCACAAACCACGGCCTCTTTGTTGACATTCGCGTAATTTTCTTTACCATTTCGCAGATAACGAACTCCAATAACTCGCTTATCCTTGATATCAATCTGAAACACATGGAAAGAAAGGGATTCAATGGTGTTTTACAAGTGTTCTACATTTAGCTAGAAAAGCTGATTGGATTCAATTAACAATTCAAAACTCTCGGGCCCATCTTCCACAGTTACCATCACTGCTCATCTTAACCAGTCTGCAAACCTACTCGGATTACCATGTGCTCTCGCACTCAATGTCGTTATAAGAACTATTGGTCCAGAATGCAATTTTCCTTGCTCAAGCAAGGATAATGCCGATATCTCATGCCTGGATCTCATGGATCTGATTCCGATTCTATCAGAAGCTATCAGACAATCTGGATACGGCCTTCCTTTTGTATAGCTAAAACACCAGCTTCTAGATACTACAGTGGCAGACCCAGGGAAGGGGTAGCCTCGGTTCGAGGCGTTTGGGCACTGGGCTGGTATTATCTTAGAAAAATTACTAATAGATTGAAAACTTGCAGTTGTTGAGAAGAGTTACGTGATGAAAATTGGGATCAGCAATTTTCTCTTGTTCAGCAATTTTCTCTGGTTATCATTGTACCTGCTTTCTAAACTATGACAACCAAGATTATAGGGCCGCTAGCGATGCGATATAATACAGCAGAATTAGGTGGACAAGACTTGGCGAGATCAGAATAAAAATAAATCAAGAAGCAAAAAAAAATACCCAATCTCATCGCCCTAACGCCTCGAACTGAGGCTAGGGGAGGGGTGAATGGGAGCGAGATCTTGCCCAAGATTTTAACCTCACAGCCCCCACTAATTTCAAATCCTGGGTTCGAAAAAGAATACAAAAGGAATGTAACAGCGGCTCCAGTCCATGATTGTTCATCCTATACGTGACATTTTCCTTTTGGTGTTAACTGTTTGCTATCGGTATTTTATCAAAGCAATGAACATGAAAAATTAAAAAGCGCCACAGTAGCTCAATCGACTATATCCTGGTGTAGATTATTCATCCAGTTGGTAAATCAAGAGTACAGAAATAAATCAAATACTGGAACTTACGTTTCGTTAACACGACGTTTCGTCCGAAACCATCGGACTTCATCAGACACTCTCATTAGCGAAGAGGAGCCCAAAGCTAAGGAACTCAATCACATCCAGAAATCTCTTAGCACCTGCGGCTACCCAAACTGGGCTTTCCAGAAAGCTAAGACAAAGAAAGATCAGACCTTGGCAAGTGCGCAGAACACGAATCAAATCACCAACTCAACGCACGTTACCATACCTTACGTCGCTGGCCTTTCAGAGAGGTTAAAGAAGACCTTAAAGACCTTTGGCATCAACACATCTTTTAAGCCTACTAACACCCTCCGCGGCAAATTAGTCAAGGTCAAAGACAAACCTCCAAAGGATAAACGTAGCAACATCGTTTATGGTATCTCATGTGCGGAAAAGGACTGTAAGGACTCTTATGTTGGAGAAACAAAACAATCCCTTAGAGCTAGGATTGGCCAACATCGCAGGCCTAGCTCTAACGAAGCCCAGAACTCGGCTGTTTTCACCCACAACAAAGTCACGAGACATACCTTTAATCCGGAAGACGTCATCATTCTGGACAAGGAGGAACGCTGGTTTGAAAGGGGTGTGCGTGAAGCCGTCTGGGAGAGAGTCGAAAGACCGTCGCTGAACAGAACAGGAGGACTACGCTTTCACTCTCGCGCGCGTGGGACCAGGCACTGAAGGCAATTGATCGCCGTCTCTCACGTGACCAATCGACCTAATTCAGTCACCTGATGATGTCCGATGGTTTCGGACGAAACGTCGTGTTAACGAAACGTAAGTTCCAGTATTTGATTTATTTCTGTACTCTCAATCGACTATAGTGGTTTTACTATCGTGCAAGAGATTGCGGGTTCGAACCCTGGCGGTGGTTTATTAGTACGGTCTCGTAAAAAAGCGTCAGCTTGAAATTCCCCCGGACAAGGAACTTACTGTCAATAGTCTCGTTGTAACCCGTACGAAACTCAGGGAGCTGAAACTGCGAAGGAATGTCTAGGGTGTGCGCTTCTTAGCTATTTAGCTGCAAGTCACTGTGTTGTTGTTTAACATGTTTAATGGTTTGTGGAATGATATGCCGTGGGAGAGGGAGAGCGTGGCGCAATGGTTAGGGTACTTGCCTTTAGTGCATGAGGTCCCGGGTTCGATTCCCGGCGGTGGCGATTTGCTGGGATATTGACTTGGAAAAAAAATCTGAAATTAATTGGCAACTTCTGTAGATTAAATTCAGACTTCCGCTCTCCCCATGGTTCATTTAGAATTGGGTAAATGAATCATGAAAGTACTCCGTCCTTCGGAGGGGACGTTAAGCCGTCGGTCCCGTGTACAGAGAGCCATACCTGTACATGTATCTCGCAGCCAGTTTTGAAAAGTGTAGGGTGTTAACCCCTGACTGTTCCCAACCCGTCCCGGTGTTCAAATGGACCCCAATGGAAATAAGCTTCAAAAGAGGCTTTCTTGGGTTATCCAGGGTTGTCAAAACCCGAACAAATCAAATTAAAAAAACCGCAGTCATGGTAGTGGTTAGCGACAACCTGTCAAAGTGTGCTGAGGCTTGTGGATCAACGTCTGTAGGCATTGTGCCTCTGCGTACATGACGTAGCGCACTATAAATCACTGCGCGCTTTTTATGACACGTTGAATAATTATAGACAAATTAAAATGTTTATAATACCGTTCAATACGACAGAGATCTTATCATTGTTAAACCTTGCGCATACGAAAACATCACAAAACATTACAAACTTGGATGTTAAATGAATGTATTTTTATCGATATTGTGCAGCACACAATCATATAGTCCTATGCTGACATGTGAAAATATTTTGATACCATTTACATAATTTACCTTGGTAACATGTGAATCACATAATACCGTCAGGTTGCGTCGGGTTTGGGCGGGATGGATGTAACAACGTGCGGTACTGCTTCTTCTGCCAAACCTGTCAACACTACATGGGAAGTCGCCGAATCCTATCTACAACGTAAAGATGAAATTTTAAGACATTTTAAGAGGATGCATCGGAGGTGAAACGTGAGTACAACCGTCCTCTACCCACCCTCAGACAAATACATATAAATAACACAAAATGAACACGTACACGCAAAAAAAAAGAGAGGAAAAAAACCAACATTTTACGATTCAGTAAAATAATTGTATTACTTACAATCTGACCGCTCATAACATCTACTTCTTTATAACCAAGTTCAACACCTGTATGTAATGGTTGATGCAACAATATTATCATAATGAAAACCTTGTGAGCAGAGAGAGATACAGGATTTGGAGTCCCACAAAGGAGGAGGAAGAATGAGCGGGAAAGTGAATGGCTATGAAATGAAAAAGATGAGTTTATGAAATGTACCGTTTACTGGAGTTAAACCTACGTTATGTGACACAAAACACTGACAAATAAAAGTTAAGCTTTGTGAAGAAACTTTTATATAATGCAGTAACACAGCTAGAGAAACTACAACTGACGGGTAATGACGGAGATAATAACATGAAAAATACAAACTTTTCGCTGAACAAGGAATGACCTTTGACCTGACCTAAGGTCAACACTAAAACAATAATTCACGTGCTCAGTAGCTCTCAGTATGACAAGCAGTAACAAAATATATCCGGAGATGAGAAGATTGCGTTCGCAAGGTATGAGAGTCAACAAGAGAGTTATCCCATACTCTAAACATGGGCAAGACATATCCCCACGGCGTGCAATTGATGCACGGTTGAACACATACTACGTGCACTCGATGCACCTCTATAGCTTGCGGCAATATAATCATAATTATGCAAAGACGAATTTTTGTCACAACAATATGCTTCAAATTTATTTCTAATTCTCAATGTTTTTATTCAAGTTAGGTTTGAACAATATGTTAATTCAGTATCTAACTAATGATAGATGGTTTAATTTAAACATTATACTACATCAAGATACTTTCAAGTTATTGATTTTTCCATCAAACCAAGGATGCTTCGCATTTTTAAAGTGTTAATTTAGTAGTGTGAAAAAAACTACAACTACAGCTTTAACCTTGAACTAAAAACATTAATCTTGAAAGGTTATTTACTTTTTTATATATTTTGTATCAGCAAATCTAGATAAATTATAACAAAGATCATAATGATTTACCTGCTTGCACAAAGTCTTTGGCAGCTTGTGTACAACACGACTCATGATTAGAGACAGTCAGAGGACCGCCGACCTTATGCAATGGGGAATTGGCAAACTTTGGACTGCAATTAAAATATTGGAAGATAATAATCGGTCAATATTATGACTTTATCGGCTAACAAAATATCAAAATAATTCCTGCAACTTTGGGGACACGCAAACTCACGAAGCCCACATCTCATTGACAGGGCCCGTGACAGGGGCCTAGCAAGCGAAAATGAAGTGGGTTTGGGATAGGGCTAAAAGGAGATGTTAAAAGGGCCGCGCATAATTCGTTATGATTGTTGCAGTTTCGTTATGATAATTGTGATTCGCGAGTAGAGTCAATGCAAAACTACTTTTCACTGTTAAAAAAAGTATACATTCTTTTTGGCAATATGCAGGCATCAACGACTTATTCCCAAAGGTACGATTTCATGTTTTTCCTTTACAATGATCTCCAAAGCTCTCCAAAGTACACTCTCAGAAAAGCGTTCCATATAGACAACACTTAAAAGGTCCCTTCTGACCTTAGCAATAACTCGTTGCTCTTTGTAGAACTTTTTTAGATTTCATATATTGGACAGATCAAAGACCTCTCTGGAACCTTTTGTTTTAAATATGTGAATTTCTTGTTCTGTAGTTTATACACGGTTGTTTGATGTGATCATTTATTAAATTTTCTAACAAAACTTTATATAATGTTTAATTTTAGACCTGGACAACACCAACAGCTATCACACTAACATACTCATATATATTTAGCTATTTTTAACATAGATTTTTGTATCATTATCAACTTATTCATCTTTTTCTGCTTTTTTGTTGTATTATTGTATTCTATAAACTGTATATTGTTGTGCAAATTGAGGGCGCTATTTACATATATTTTAATTTAATTTAGCCAAGTTGTTCCTTATACATTTTTCATGATAAAGAGGTTTTTTGAAAATTTTCGTGTTATTTGTTACTGTTTTTCTGATATTTTAATACCATTATTCCATTGTCTACCCCTTTACATATATTTTAATTTAATTTAGCCAAGTTGTTCCTTATACATTTTTCATGATAAAGAGGTTTTTTGAAAATTTTCGTGTTATTTGTTACTGTTTTTCTGATATTTTAATACCATTATTCCATTGTCTACCCCTTGTAAAGATGAAAACAAGATTAAATATAAATAGCGCCATCAGTGTTCACCTTTTCTTAAATATGGCTACATTTTACATGCCATCAAACAATCATGTTTACCTGATGTTATTCTCCATCTTGAGGAAATATGGCAGCACGTCTTGCCAGCTCCATCCATCGCATCCTAACTTGGCAAAAGAATCGTAATCTGCGGCTGCGCATCGTGTAAACACCATGTAATTGTGAGAGCTACACCCACCCAGCATCTAAAAAGAGTTTGATAAAGGGTTAATATTGCGTTAAAACCTTTGAAAAAAGACCGATAAAATTTCAAAAAGGACAATTTTCCAATTACATTTAGTGGCGATTTAAATAATATATTTTCGTGTGCGTTCCACCCTCCACAATGTTTGCGTATGCTTTTACGTTGTGCGTATTTCAATCAGTCACTTTGTAATAAATTTGTGGATTTGTAAAACTGGCTATTTAAGCACGGTAAGCGAGAGTTGAGGTCCCGAAAGCCTAAACTCAAAATGACCTGCTCTCACAAAATGAGCATAAAGTTGACTTGAAATCCTTATTTGATACCCAAACAAGTTGGGATGGCTTTTTTGGTTTGTCTTCAAAAATCAATATTTCCTTCAGAATTTCTTTTGTTTTCTGTTGAATGTTTGTTATGTTTAATGGAATGTATCTTCTAAAGTGCCGTGGCGACTTTATGCTCATTTTGTGGGAGCAGCTTATGTTGGGTTAAGACTTTCTGGTTCTCAACCCTCGCAAGACACTAATACATATGCATATCTGTGTATGGGTTCAACATGGTTACCATCCTCTCCTGACGGTCCGTTTGTCCCCTGCTGCACTAAAATGGCTTCAAGGTAATTGTAGGACCATCTTTTGCGCTAATTATTTCTGTAACCTTCCCCTGGGGTAGGATATATTATCAAAGTGAGGTTGCCACCCATAGGATTTTTGAAAGTGCTCTATTGAAAATTATATTGATAGTATGAGCTTGGAACACTCTGTGTACGGTAGAATCGTAATATCAAACTAAAGTATACAGTTTGAAAAATGCCGCTAATAAGTATGAGGTCTTTGGTCAAAATTCTCTAGTTGATAACTTAATCAACATCTTGTCCTCCTACAGCTGCAAAATCACTGGCGTGTGACCATTAATAAGAATTTGGTGGCTACTTTTGTGAACCCAATACATAAAGCAGTTGCGCGATGCCAATTAAAATCAAAACAACATGATGATCACAAAAAAGTCTCACCACTTTCTTTACTGTTTACAGTTATTGACAGATTTAGTCTTAGTCTTCCACATGGCCACCATTTCTCTGTATGCAGATTTTGGCTCTTCTCAACATGGCGTTCACACCACGTGTAATGAGAGGTCTGTCCTGCCGGAGAATGTCAACTTGTGCAATTATGAGTCTCTGAAGTTCATCAAGGTCTGCAGGAGGACTTGTGAAAACATTTAATGCAAACCCTGCTTCATCGTCAATGATGAAATCTTCCAGGAAACGTAGAGAACGGGCAAAAGCCACTGACAGAACACAGTACCACGTTGGTTATCTGCTTGCTGAAGTTGATGTTTCCTTATCATTTGATAAGGATGAAATCGCAAGTCTAAACGAGTTATTCTGTTAAAAGTTGCAGATGGTATTCTAAATCAATTTCTACGGGCAGCCGCCTGCAGGGTGTTACGAACACAATGTTCTCTGTTCAGATTGCGACTCGTTCCAGTTTTATCTGATACTTCGCAACATTTTTGTAAATAGCGCCACGTGAAGGGGGACGTGCATTTGGGTACTGCTGACGGAATCTCCGAATCACTTCTGCTGGACTTTGGGTGCGATGGTACTCTGCCAAAAGGAAGGCCATTTGCTCTGGCTGTACTGTGAAGCATCCATTTCAATGTTGGCATTCACCTTGTCAAGTAAAACATAGCATATGTAAGGAGATAGTTGGCCAGATTTACTAAAAGTCATGTGTTATGTAACTCACACATGCACAGGATTAGAACCCTAATAATGAGGACAAATGATCTGTACACCTGCATGTTTCTCTCGGTTTGGTTGAACAACAATAGCAAGTACTAGGCATTAAAAACCCAATTGACTTCGCGCCAGTGATTTTTCAACTGTAGGAGGACAAGATGTTGATTAATTTATCAACTAGAGACCTTTGACCAAAGACCTCATACCTTTTAATCTAGCTGCATTTTGCAAACTGTATACGGTACTTAATTAGCTTTAATTTTGATACACCATGTATAGGGCCTTTTGACTGTGGTGAGCCCAAACCATGCTTTTTCAAAAAACCTGGCTATATCCAGAGAACTTCTAAACCCAGTGACTGCTATTCGGGTGGAGCGGTTAGTGGGTTTTAGCGGTTCTCGGATATAGTGTGTTTAAAAGGCCTTACGCTACGTCATTTCCTTCTATGTTCTAACCCAACAGCCCGATAAAAATAGGATGTTTAAGATTATTTTGGCCGAAATTCAAGTTTGTTTGTTTTTGTTTTTACTTTTCTGTCTGTTTCCCTGTTTGTTGTAACTATAATTAACGAAATAAAATTATGATAAATGGTCAATGGTATAAAAATTATATTATTGTAATTTGAGGTGTGGTCCGATTTTTTGTGGAGGGGGGGGGGGTTCTTAGATTGATGCCTACCATTAAAACAATTCGTTTGCAAATTTTGAGTTGCATTGCTGCAGTAACTTATACATGAAGAGGACACAAGCCAAAGCAAAGGAATGTATATATGATGGAATGAGCGCAAGTGACTTCTCATTTTAGCAATTAAACACTCCTTTCTATTGACACAGGGTGCATGTCAAGGAAGATAGATTGCACTTAACAAATAACGTCTTTAGTAGAGTAAAGTTCTTCTCTTGTTGTTCTAGAGGCAAATGGATTCTATTAGAGTTGAACATTAACCCTTGCAAATTACACCGGTTTGAGAGCTTTTAAGCCGTTTATTTTTATACAAAGTTTGGGTCGATCCTTCATGTAATTATTTCGTGTAATCTAATCCTAACCCTAACCCTAATCCTAACCCTAATCCTAACCATAACCATAACCCTATACATAACCCTAATCCTAACCCTAAACTAACCCTAACCGTAACCCTAATCCTAATTTCGTGTATAATTACATGAAGGAGTAACCAAAGTTTGCAACATGTTGATCACCTTCAGGTTTTCAAATTGCACTTTTGACGTACATAGTATTAGAACATTTAAATAACCGTTATACATACCTTTGTTAGGTATTAACTGTTGGCACTAACATTGAATTTAAATTATAGTTTAATAAGTACTATTAATTGAAAACAGAACGTTTCGAAATTCATAGCTTGATTATAAATTGCCTCCAAAGTTCAAACTATAACCTCTTATCTTAACAACGTAAGGATCTGAATATCGCGTACCAAACAGGAGGCTTTGGATGCACACTGCGATTTATTTTGATCAGCATATTTTTAGACTCTGAAGGTCTCGCTACAAATCTCGCATCGCCTACCAATACAATTCTATCAAAAAGTGCGATCTAGATTAAGCACCAAAGTTCTCTCACCTCATGCGATTATTAAATGATAGAATTGATTGATGAGGATCAGTTTTATAGTTGTTTAGATGTTTGGGTACCGTTTCTATATTACACCCTAAAAGGTGTAGGAAAACATTAGGAACACGTTAAATATGCAAATTTCCTGCTCGCTGCGCTGGCATTATATGATAAGACAATTTTAAGGTTTTAAATTTTGCTTGTGTAAAGAGGGACAAAGAATTTTTGTGGGGGGTGTTATATATCGCAATGTTCCATTGTCCGCTGCTAGTCAATTTGAGCAGAAAATCGCAGTGGAGAACATAATAAAATTGAGTTGGGAAACTGAAAATGCAGTGTTCACAACGAAAAAAAAAATTTCTTTAATGATTGACTATCGAGGTCGGCCCATTTTACTGTTGGAGCGTTATTACCAAAAATGTGGGTTGCGGGTTATGGTACGGGTTTATAGTACGGGTTAGGGAATGGGTATGGGTTAGGGTTTTTCTGAATTCTGAATAACGGCCTTCGGAATAACGGGTAGGGAGCTGGAATATCGCTAGAAATAAATATATGAGATTGATATACATGATAATGGACATAAACTTTGGTAATCAGAAGCGTTAGTCTCTTACCTTTCCTCGCGGCCACACTGCTACATTTCCTTGTAAGCTTTGTGAGAGTACAACAACTGTGCAGGAGTCTACGTATTAGAAACAATGCAAATATTAAGAAAAATATTGTACGGACTCAAAGCAAATTCATGTATCAATACCGTGATAACAAGTTGTATTTAATATTGATTTGCCGAACCAACTGATAGGAAATGCTGTTTTTGTTGTTGACCTAACAGGCACCTAATAAACAAAGGTATTATCCAAATTAGCTAAATACAAAAAAAATAATATCAGCTTTGGTTAATTCAAGGTTTATCTATAGGCTACCCTTGGAAGAAAAATCAGTGTTTCGAAAAGTTGTAATACAGTAGGAAATACATTTTAAAAAAATAGGCCCTGATTCATATATTTATTCCTTATTTAGGCCTGGGCATTAGATTGTCCATGAAAAATGACCAGGATCCGACTTTTAATGAAGATTTGCCTAAGCTTTCAAAATGTGTTATATTTCAGAAACGCCAAGCTACTTGTGAGCTGGCGTAAGCTGCATGGCTTATAGAGTGATCTACTTCAACTTGCAGAAAGTGTAAGTTTTGAAGATCTGAGTTGCTCTGAAGTCAAGAAAATGCCACATTATATGAACTAAATTGTGTTCTGAACCTTTGCCACAACAAACCCTTCACTAAACCATAAAACATGTCATTTTACCAGTATGAATAACATTTCCACAATAAATTTACATGTTTAGATACAATTAAAGGCTAGCCCTATAGAGGTTATCCGTGTTCTAAAGCTGCATATCCTATCAGCGACTGCTATACCTTGTTTAGGATTTTCAAAAGAAATACATGTACCTGCATGTGCAAGCATGACTGTTTCAAAATAGCCCGCCAAAGTCATGCAAGTAACTCCGAGGTCGTGCATTGAATTAGTTTGAATGAGGAATACTACGGAAACCAGCGCCGTTTGTTAGAAGTCACATATGAGTAAACTTGGATAACCTCTATTGTAATATTTGCTGAAGAGGACGCCCTCAGTGTTGTTCAAAATTCTGTTTTTACACGATTACGATTATTATTAGGGTTGGGCAAATCACTATATTTTTTTTGAAACGAGTGTTTTCTATGGCCAAATTTAGTGTAGAGTCCAAATCTGCTAACCGTTTTTACGTATGATGACGTTTGATACCACTAAAGTTCAAAAATTCAAAATGGCCGCCAAAATTACATTTTTAAGCACTAAATCGCTTATTTTCATACTTTACCAACCTGTGACATGTCTTTTCATAGGTTATCAGGGTCAAGAAACACATTTTTATCACTTTTAACATCAATTTCTGTACATGAAGGGTGTTAAGTGGTAAATATTTTTAAAAAACACCCCAAAACACCACAAATGTTGTTTTTCCAACATTTTTACACCATTACTATACCTTGTATGATTTTGTACTGTCCAATATTTAGCTGATTACATTACAAGTCAGCCCCAGAGATTTATCTGGTATTATTGTCCAAACAGCCAATATTATTTTTGGTCAAGATTGGGAAGAAATAAGCGAAAATGAGGAGTGGGAAAGTGAAGATGATGAAACATCAGAAGACGATACAGCAAAGCGTCGGAAATCTGCTAAGGACTTAACTTATGTCTTTCCAAGTCGCAGAACTGTGAATCGATATCTAGAGAATGCTTCCTGCTGAAAAATATCGGGGGATGATGCTGTCGATCGGGTCACGGACCTTTAAGAGTGATGATGATGTAATTACTGTAGGTCTTGAAGACACAACCAAAGCAGCAGGGCATCAAAATAATGTATGATGTGAAAGCTATCACATTACCATATCAGGTCCTAACATGTCTTGAAAGACCATGACAACAGGCTACAGAAAATATCAGTCACTCAGGAGCTGATGGTGCTGTTGCATAATGATCTAAAACTGAAATGCCAAGCAACGCTGGCTGACTGTGACATTGACGACATAAAATGCTCAATAGACCTTGGGATGTCAGATCGTACAGGCGATTGTTCCAAGCTCTTGCAAAGTCTCGGGTGACTAAAGAGAAAATCCTCAAATGCAGTGCACACACTATACTAGGCGCGACTCACGTAGCTGACAAAGTCTTTAAGAACATTGAGCAGAAAATCGGCGTTCAAAAAAAACTGTTAAATGTGACAGCTGGTGAGAAGGTCTTCACATCACCAGGATCAAGTGTCCACATGCTGGCCCTCATTGTAATATCAAATCTACTTTTTTCTAGCCATGCTGCGCACTCCATATCACTGTATAAGAAATAAACATCATGAATGGAGATGGAAGACATCGAACATGTTGGTTTCAAGGGCTTCACTGGTAACAGATTCGGTAAAGCAATATTTCCTGCAAAATAGAGCTATAAAGCGTGTCATTGGTCTGCCAACGAATGAGTATGAAGATAATCGTATTCAGCCATTGAACCACAGCAGGGCAGTTGGAGCAGCCACGCTCTTCCATCGTATTACAAGGAGGCCCCTGAGTTATTATGCCAGCTGATGCCAGACATCCATGTCCATGACCCCAGGTTGCAACGGTCTGTGAGATCGCATGACCTAGCAGTGGAAGATAAAACCTTGTCACCCATGAAAGATCATTTCCACCATCTACAGCCCAATTATGGAATTCTCTAACTGCCCAAATTACAGCCATTAGATCAAGGGCCAGCTTCAGCAGGGAGGTTAAACGATTTCTGGGTGCTTCCTCGTCAGCTTCTAAATGATTTTTTTGTCTCTGCTGTTAATGCCCAGTTATGCTATGTCTTAAAGGGAAAAAAAGCTAGTTTTGGCAGTATCAACGTATTATTCAGAATGACTGGATGTGTTGCGCTAAAATCTACTCAAGATTGGGAGATGCTTTCATTTTCCCTCTCATGGATCTCTTAGGAATAGATGACAGAGGCAGCAATGTTGATAGAAGTGAGTGTACCTGGTTAGGAGTGAGCAAGTTCTTTGAACGAAAGCTACCTGAGCCTAAGCAAGTCAGAGATGAGTCTATGGATAGTGATGATGGCAAGAGTAGACTGTATTGTGCGGTGCTTGATGAAGTGATTGATACGTTAGAAAAACAGTTATCTGAAATGGCATTCTTCTGCAGTGGTGAGGGTATGGATGTAGAGATAGATGAAGACAAGATGGAATTTCCACCTCTTACAAATCTAGGGTGTGAATCAGAATTCGCCATACTGGATGTACGTATTGTTGCAAGTGGCGGATCTACATCAGTCCAAACCCATTCACGTAAAAACATCGTAATGACAAATCGGTTACTTTCTGATCCATCTTTTACGACACTTAGCAATGCTGAAAAAATGCAACCAATGGAAATGGGCAAGGACCTCTGACAATGTATCTGATATAAAGGAGATAGAGTCAAACTACCTTCATATAGTCAAAATGACAAAAAGACTGGCTCTCATGAAAAAAGCAGAACTGAAGAAAAGGAACTGACCAGAACATTGAAACTCCATGATGAATGCAAGGCCCTGTGACACCAAGCAATGTAGGAATACTTGAGGACCTAACATAAAAGGAACTACCCAGTGAAATAGGTTATCTGAGGGTAACAGTTACCCCTGATATCGATCGTCAGAGGCGAAGAAAAAACATGATGGAAAATTCAGAATGGTGAAGTTTTCATGCGATGAACTGAGGCAGAGTCTATACACAATGCTGTGAAACCAGAATCTAACTTGGATACTGATATTGATTTTATTAAGGAATGTGCTAAATCCCTGAGTTTGGCATGGATTAACAGCCAAATAAGGTGTCCACTTTAAAGTAAACTACCATAGTGACACTAGAAAGAACACTGTTACATCACCTTGCTCTGCTGAAAAAGACGATTTTGACACAATTTGTGCTGAAAATTGGATCAAATTTAATACAAACTTCACATAACTTGTTACAGGTACATTTATTCACTTTTTAAGCTTAATATTTGGGTTTCTTGACACCAAAAACCTATAACAAGACATATTGGATTCCATATAAGTGTAAAATTTACAATTTATTGGCAAAATTGCGTAATTTTGGCGGCCATTTTGAATTTTTGAACTTTAGTGGTATCAAACATCATTGGAGGTCAAAAATTTTACCAGATTTGTATTCTACGCACAATTTCGCCATAGAAACAATATGTTTTATATTAATATTGATAAAAAAAGTTGATGTATGCCCAACCCTATTATTATGTACTTTACAGTAAACTATAAATATATCGTCACAAATCGAGGCTTCTGGTGCTGTAGTTGTGACAAATCCGGTTTTGAATTATTACGATCGAAATATTAGTCGAACGCGTATGCGATGTTCATAACATAAACTCTGTATCATGTTTACCATGTTTACATTCAATGCATAAACATGAACCCCCTTATTATAATCGACTTTTCAGTCGTTTTATTAAAAATCTTGGATTTCGTCACAACTACAGCAACTAGATTTTTGCAGTTTATTAGTTTACTAAAGTATATTACAATCGTGTAAAAATGAATTTTGGACAACATTGAGGGCGCCCTCCTCAGGAAATGTTACAACGGCTTTAAACGAGTATAAAGAGATGTTTACAGTGTCGGTTTATTTTACAAAATAGGTTATTTATGTTTATTTATTTTATCACTTTGTTCTTGAGCATTAATGACAAATGCGATTTAATAAAACTGCAAAGGAAATCAAAGGACAGAAGTGCATAACTTACCCTAAAGTCCCAATCCACATTAGTCCTTTGTAGGCTTGCCAATTGTGATGGTATGGCTACGTTTGGATTTGATGTATCATGAGGCCCAGCTTCCAGAAGCAATACACTGGTATCAGCATCTTCCGAGAGTCTGGCCGCTACCACACAACCTGCGCTTCCTCCTCCAATAACCACATAATCATAGCTAGAACTCATATTTCTTCCTTGTTTCAAATTTTTCTTTGGTATAGAGTAAATTAATGGGATAAAAATTTACAAAGCTCACACAAGGTTGATGTAATTTCTCCTCGGTAGTTGCTCATAGCTAGCTCGGCGAGCAATGACAAAAAGCTCTGGGCAAAAGCCGAGTTATACTAAAATAGCCGGTTAATCAGCATAACGGTCACGTGGTACATTGTTTAAAATAAACGCAAAGATCTTTGATCGGTGGGTGTCACAATTGTTACACGACATCACGTTTCCACAGCCATGACGCCAAAAAAAATATGTCATATTTTGTACCTCACAAACATACTAAAGAAAACAAGCAGTGCAGAATAATGAGTAGGCTACAGTTTTCATTTCCAAAATTACCGGGAGATGCATTGGCCCGTCATTAAATATATATATATATAGTGTGATGCAACGTAAATAAATGAGGCTGACGTCGGAAAATTAGAAATGTGAGTTTGGTCACTATCCATAATCCTTAATCATTACATGAGTTTTTCATTTACTAGATTACCAATTACCACAGGCCAAGCAAATTGTACACAATAATGTTATGAACATAATAAGCAAATGAGGAGAAACGAGCAAGTTAAGTTACTTTTTGTTTAATAACTTATTATTCATTTTATTGTTTCTTTTGCTCACCCAAATTCTTACTGTACGGTACTGTATATCCATCGTTGTTTGATTAATATCATATTTGTTATCAATTATCAATATCAACTATGAAATAATTAATCTACACGCCCCTGGATTCAAGGGAACTTGAAATACGACAGTTGGCATATGTACATGGTGTACTTATGCACGTAGTCCATTATAGTTCTTATTTTAACTTAATATCAGTAGAGTCCTATAATTACATAATAAACACCGAGACCAAGGACTGATACTACAGCCTGTCTAAAAAAAAATCTGCAAGTGAAAAGCGCCTTATTGGCAATTAGAAAATATTTTTGTGACATGATACTTACATCAACGTTTAGGGCGCAGTCTTAGTTTTCAAGTGCCGTTTGTCCTGTTCAATCAGGGAAGTGCCACTGCTTGTTTCAAAATAGTTAACAACGAAGGGGTAAATCAGAATTGCGCCACTGTAGTAGGGAAGAGGGATGTACATGTAAATCAATGATAGCACCCGGTGATAGCATCCAGTTTATCAAGAGTTCCTTCGTGGTATCAAAAGAATGCATCGATTACACAATACAAAATTGTTTTTACTGTTTTATCATGATACAGGTATAATGATTCTCTTTTTTCACTTGAAACAGATTAAAAGATAAATAGATATTTCACATTCATATAAAATTATATACAGCCTGTCTAAAAAAAAATTGTGCGAGTGAAAAGCGCCCTCTTTGGCTATTAGAAAACACCACTGTGACATGTTGCTTATTATCATCGTCAAGGGCGTAGTCTTAGCTCTCAAATGCAGTTTGTTCTGTTCAATTTGCTTGTTTTAATCTCGAGATAATTATGTTTAGTTAACAACGAAAGGGTAAAATCACAATTGTGCCACTTTTACTGGGGAAGAGAGCTGTACATGTAAATCAATGATAGCATCCTTCATGAAATCAAAAGAATGCATCAATTACACAATAATATAATTTTTTTACTGTTTTTACTGTTTTATCATGATACAGGTATAATGATTCTCTTTTTCCACTTAAAACAGATTAAAAGATAAATAAATATTTCACATTCTGCTATAAAATTATATACAGCCTGTCTCCAAAAAATTGTGCAAGTGAAAAGCGCTTTCTTTGGCAATTAGAAAACACCGCTGTGACATAATGCTTATTATCATCGTCAAGGGCGTAGTCTTAGCTCTCAAATGCAGTTTGTTCTGTTCAATTTGCTTGTTTAAATCTCGAAATATGTTTAGTTAACAACGAAAGGGTAAAATCACAATTGTGCCACTTTTACTGGGGAAGAGGGCTGTACATGTAAATCAATGATAGCATCAAGTTTTTTAAAAGAGTTCCTTCATGAAATCAAAAGAATGCACCAATTACACAATAATACCATTTTTTTACTGTTTTATCATGCTACAGGTATAATGATTCTCATTTTCCACTTAAACAGATTAACAGATAAATAAATATTTCACATGCTGCTGTAAAATTAACAGTTCATGTCAATAATTTTTTTTCATGGTAAATACTGTTTTCTTTATCACTTAAGACATGTTAAAAGACAAACAAATATTGCACACTTTTAGGTTAATGAACGCGTATTACTTGTTAGGTTAATGAACGCGTATTACTTGTTGAGAGAGAAATTAGTCAAAGTATTGCACACGCGATGATGAGGCTAATGCACCAGCCCCGAAGGGTGGGGTGCATTAGACGCACCAACATCAGCTAACATCAGCTATCATTGATTTACATCTACATCCCTCTTCCCTAGTAGTAAAAGTGGCACAATTGTGATTTTACCCTTTCGTTATCAACTAAACATATCTCGAGATTAACACAAGCAAATTGAATTGGCATTGAAACGGCATTTGAAAGCTAAGACTGCGCCCTTGACGTTGAAGTAAGCATTATGTCACAACGGTACTTTCTAATTGCCAAAGAGGACGCTTTTCACTTGCACAATTTTTTGTAGACAGGCTGTACATATATATACATGTCATTGATTTTATCATGGTAAATACTGTTTTCTTTGTCACTCAGGACATGTTAAAGACAAACAAATATTGCACACTTTTCTGATCAATTGTTACATAATCATTTCTAATCCTACAAATGAATGTTCTTTCATTAACTGTACTGTACAGGTATTTGGATATAACATTCTATTCAATTTTCTAAAAAGTGGCACAAAAGGGTTTTCATGCATTTGTGTTTAGTGAAGCATATCTCTGGATTGCCGAAACCAAAATGAATAAAGCAAAAGGTATTTGAAAGCTAGGACTGCTCCCTTGACGTTGATTTAAGCATCATGTCACAACAGTATATATTTTCTAATTGCCAAAGACACTACATATCAAATAAAGCCACCATTTAGTTGGTATCGGTATAGTTGGTATCGGTAAAATTGTGTTTCAAATGGGGATTAAGATCTCGAGCGTATATGGAAGTGTTACCCATGGTGTTACCATTTTGCCTTGTCTTTGGTTTAGATGCTAGATGATAGGATCATTACCTTATGTCCATTATCTGGGGTTTGTATTTCCCCATAGATTTCTCCTTACCGTGATGGGGATATGCTGGGGTCACAGATATTTCATCTAAACAGATAAGGTCCATTATCCCGATATTGATACTGGAGCCCAGTATCAACTAAAAGCCATCAAGGTCGCAGGGCCGACAGGCCCGAGGCCGGAGTCACTAAACACTAAACACTCCAAGTGAGTTGCAATACAAAAGGGCCTCGCAGGGCAAGAAAGCCCAGTGACCTTGACAGCATAGAAATGTGAGGCTTCGCATTGTTTTACTGTCCTCACATTGTACATGTATAATATACATATAGAGTGGGCCAAAAAACACTTTTTTTCTCGGATCGACTTGGAACTCTCAGAGGATTTTACTGGGGTACATAGTAGTATCGTGCTGAAATATCAGTAATATCGGAGCATGTTTCGCCCAGGCAGTAGATTTTCACAAAATCCCTACTTTTTTGCTATTTCTTACTGTATAACTCTATATAGAAATCAGTAGAAACAATCTGGGAAAAGTAGGCATTCAGATGCCATCCTAACCAATATTAAACACTTTGGGTAGTTTGTTTGGACCCTCTAGAACATCACCAAATAGCAAGCCTTCTCCAATTGGTTACCATTATTTTTGCTAAAGACACGCATGTAAGTCAAATATTAATGATATTTGAGTTGCTGTATTAAGGGGTAGGGGTAGCATTATGGAGCATTTCCCCAGTTCTACTCAGTCAAATTTCCCAAATGTGATATTGTTGCACAGATATGAACTGCAGCATTGCCAAAAATAAATGCTATATGATTTTCAGTTATCCATGTTTTGACCAGAGGTCAAAAGGTCACACAGCCTTGAAAATTACTACAAATCAGGCGTCACATTACCCTTTAACCGCTGGTCATGTCAGAGCTGCTCTAAATTCATATCTCATGTATTGTTTGTACTTTTGAAGTTCATATCTACCCAACAAGACCAAGATTGTGAAATTTGACTCAGTAGAACTAGGGAAATGTTCCATAGTGCTACCCCTACCCCTTAATTTAGCAACTCAAATATCATCAATATTTGACTAAATACAGGTCTCTAGCAAAAAATAATGGTAACCAATTGGAGACTGCTTGCTATTTGGTGATGATCTGGAGGGTCTAAACAAACTACCCAAATTGTTTAATATTGGCTATGTTGTCATCTCAATGTCTACTTTTCCCAGGTTGTTTCTACTGATTTCTCTATATAGAGTTATACAGTAAGAAATGGAAAATAAGTAGGGATTTTGTGAAAATCTAAACCTGGGCGAAACATGCTCCGATCTTACTGATATTTTAGCACAATAGTAGTATGTACCCCAGTAAAATTCTCCGAGAGTTCCAAGTCGATCCGAGAAAAAAAGTGTTTTTTGGCCCACCTAATGTATATAGTATAGAATAATGTCCTCACTTATATTGGTTTACAAATACAGTCAACGGAGTGCCTGTCGGTTTGGGATTTTCCTTTCCATTTCTTCTATGCCCCCTATGGTTCCCACGATTTGTCGAAGGTCACATTGGAACCTAAACTTAAAAGTAGTCCCATCATGGTGTAATATGTATCTCAAATTGTTTTCCCTTTTGGTTTGCCAAGAGGAGTAATTTAAGATTTTTTTATATTTCTAGAATTGAGAGGAACAATTTCAGGTATATTACAGCATGATAGTACAAATATTAAGTTTGGGCCCTATTATGACCTTCCGCCCCTCATGGGGAGCATAGGGGGCATAGAAAATGGAACCAATTCTAGTTTTATCCTTTGAGGTTTAAGAACTAGATGCTGATTCAAAAATCACCCCATAGCGGCACCGCCGGCACGTACTACATCCAACCTAGTCACCTCATTCTCCAACTGGTCTTAAAGTAATCATATCAATCATTTTAGTGCAGTGATAGCGCCATCTGTTATTATTAAATTGTACTCAAATTGAGTAACAATTTAATCAATATTGAGTTCCATTTTACTCATTTTGTTGCTCTGTTCACTTTTTACTGAATATTGAGTAATTTGTATTATTTTTATATAGAGTGTAGTAGTTGTCATATTTAAGCAGTCTATTAAAAACTCTGGATTGTAACTCATCCTAGGAGATGTTCTCGTGATCTGTCTGCTGGCCATAGGCTTCAACATAAAAAAAAGTTCTCATATATTTTCTCAAAATATAAAAAGCTATCTCAAGAACCAATACTAGACTTGTTTGCACTCATTTTAATGCATTTTTCATGCTGATTCCAAATATGGTTGTGAAAATTTGAGCTTGTAAAATTTGAAATTTGGAACTTATCGTCTGATCGACAACCGCGTGGAGAGGGTTGACAACTTCAGCGACCTAAAATTTGCAGACGACATAGCTCATGAGACATTAATCCCGGAGGCTAGAACCCAACTGGAAGACCTTAGTGAAGCTGCAGCATCTGTTAGTCTGGAAATTCATCCACGAAAAACAGATCGCCTTTTTTACATTGTTGTTTGTGACCGAGATTTGCGTGATGGAAATTCAGTGTTAAATCGAAATGTCTCATCTTCCTACATAGATTGCGCCCTCTGCACTCCACTCCATACATAGTTTGTCTGGTTGGAATGGCGTTCTACACTGTAAACTACAACTGATTAAAAGAGTGAAGTCTATTTAACTTGAGAAATCGATTTTCCATCTTTCTACATAACATTTTGACAAAGGCATCAATATTATTAGTTTAAGGCCAGCAATTTCCTCGACTTTGGGAATTTTAAAAAAGCTTTATTGTGTGAGAATGGTAAATTAAGTTTATAATTTGCACACACACAACAAATCAATGAATAACAATATTCAGAATTACATTATACGGTTGTATTCTAGCTTTTATATCTTTTATAAAATATATTTATTATATAGCTAACAAGAATTACGTGGTTCGTAATTAAGTTGGCCCCACACAAAGGTGCGTAAATAACAAATAATATGCAAATAAGCCCATTAATATTCATGAATATGTAAATAACATAACATGAAACTATACAGCACATTAGGCCACCATATACTGTCACAATGCCAAGTTAGAAGTTGATCGGTTATTGCAGTTAATAAGCTGCAGAGTAGATTTATGAAAACGTAGGCAAAATATGCGAATAAGCTCATTAATATTCATAGATATGGAAATAACATGACACAAAACTATACAGCACATCAGGCCACCATATTCAATCACCAAACCAAGTTTGACGTTGATCGGCTACTGCATTTACGCTGCAGAGTGGATTAATGAACATGTAGGCAAAATATGCAAATTAGCTCATTAATATTCATAAACATGCAAATAACATGACACAAAAACTATACAGCACATCAGACTACCATATCCTATCACCGTACCAAGTTTGAAGTGGATCGGTTACTGCGTTTGAGCTGCAGAGTGGATTAATGAATTTGCTTCCGCCCGGACAGCCAGCCAACCAGGCAGCCAAACAAAGAAACAAACAGGCAACCATCTGGATGATAACATAAGCCCCACATTATGTGTGGGGGCCAAAAATACGTGTATATTATAGTATTTCCTCAAAGTCTATATGACTTTGTATGGAGTACAATTTTTCACAATGTAAAAATATAACTCAACAATAGAAAAGAGTCCTACCACAGAGTGTTGTTTTATTTGTCATCAACTTCATCTTTCTTGATAGATTAGCCAATAGCTGCGAATTATTACTTTGATTTATTTAAGTTGTTACTTTGACACAATGTTTTCCATGCATGTTATCAACCATTTATTGCATGATTCTATTTTATTATTTTTATCACAATAAATAATATATGAGCACTTGAATTGTTACATTTGAACATGATTCTATTTTATTATTTTTTAGCATACATCATGCATATGTTATTTGGGATGTGAAAGAAATAATACTGCACATATAACAAATGCAAATTAATGAATATGCAAATTCACACACTTCCTGAACACATGTTATTGCAAAAGTTTACCCCAAAACACAGAAGTAACGTATTCTACTGGAATTGACGAACTTATGTTGACCTTAAACGTTTAAGATATCAAGATAAATAGCAATTTGTTTGAAACATAGACTATGTGAAACTGAAAACAAGCCAACCTGAAATTTTGTTTATAAATTCGCGTAATCTCAAGTCTTTTAAAAGCAAACGTAAGGGAATGAAGAAGTAGAATGGAAGAGGAAGAAAGGAAGAAAAATTGCAGAGGAGAGAGAAACAGCACAGAAAACCATGATGAATTCAAGTGTGTGAAAATATTGGATCCAAAACATAATAATGATAACATTGGATGCTTTACGCCCAATATTTATTGGTCTCGCTATGAGTTTTAAAATGTTTTTAAAAATCATAGCTCGACCAATAAATATGGGCTCAGTCGATCCAATTTTATATCAAACTTGCATTGGATGTTTTTTTCTCGTGTCACAATTCGGTATTTCTTTTCTTGAGCTGATGTTCATCCGTTGTCTTGTCATCACGATGAAGTTGGCGAAACCATTGCATGAACGTTTTAATGCTTATGCCTTTAATAGTGAATGCGTCAGCTCACTCCTGAAACGATCAAGATGATGTCTTTTGACATGAATTATTTATCAACAACTCAACAACATAACCCATCGTAATAGTGTGGATTGATGGTATCGTTATTGGTGAATTGATGTTATCAATATTGTCAACAGTAGTCATCCACCTTTGCCTTGCGCTAGCTGGCCTGGTGAGTTCTATTTATATATCTCTTGTTATTGTGTGTGTGGCGTGCATTTCATTCACACGTTGGACGTGGTAAGAGGAAGGTCTGCAATTTATATCTCGTCATGGTTATCATGGTTATTAGTCTGATTAGCTAAAGAGGAATACATTAATCAGACAATTTCAAGTGGAATTTATACTGGAATCATAAAAGTGCAGTGGATTTTTCTAATGTCATGTTTTGATGAAAGTGTGCGCTATGTATTAAAGGGTCAGCATAGATGTAACAGCTATCTACGTTGTTGCCATTTGAGTTTGCAGCAGTTGTGTTTTTAACCATGGAATCGTATGATTACATAGTGTGCGGTGGAGGTACTTCAGGGTGCGTAGTAGCACATCGTTTGTCAGAGGAGTCAGATCATACTGTTTTGTTATTAGAAGCAGGACCTCATGATGATGTAGAGCCTAGAATAAAAATACCCAGTCAGGTGCCGTATTTACGGAAATCAAAAATCGATTGGAACTTTACGGTAAGTGTAAGCTACAGTGTATTCAAATTCTGCTTCGCGCCAAATCTGGAGCAGACGACACGGTTTGCACATTCAAAACAATAAAATATGCTGTACTTGCTTAGAAAACATGAAAATAATATAATTACCATTATATGCAATACTTTGAATATGTCATCGAATAAACGTGAAGTTGAACAGGTTCAATATCGGCCCACTTATTCTTAATATTTTGGATTAACATATTTTTATTTAAATAATTTACATGATACACATTTAATATAAATGACCTATACGGTTCACTGGTCATGGTATATATTTAGTGCTATTGTCTTCATTACGCTTCATTATAATTAAATTATGGTGGTTATTAGCATTAATGTTTTACATATATGATAATATGAAAAGGAAAGGACAGTGTAAATAAATAAACAGAAAATGGTGTTAAAATAAAGAAACACATTTATCGTATACACTTGGACTTAGTTGACACAGTATTAAACCAAATGAAAATATCATGTCATACACAAGCTGTATGCCTGGATTTGTTTTCAGCAGAATTTTGGACACGTGAAGAAATATTGGTTGGTAAGGTCATGCTTTGTTATTACAGGAAGTATCTGTCAGTATATCGTATATTGCACGTACATTGCGGATCCATATTAAACCAATTGATTTCTGATTAGTAGTAAATCGTGTTACTAATAAATAAAAACACCTACAGCAATACAAGCGAGCTATTGAATATATTTACAAACAATGAAGTACGTCAAAATGATATACTAAACATGTTATGTTATGCATTATGCCGATAGCATGCAGGTTTAAAGCATACATTATTATCTAAGTAGCCTAATTAGTATTATTATAAATAGTAGAAGTGGTTGTGTTGGAAGTGGTAGTCCCGGGGTGGTATTCGCCGTAGAAGTAGTGATGTAACATGATTAATTACCATAGCAATAGGTGAAAACAATTTTTGAATGTATTGCCCTGCAGTATAAGTGCAGGGCAATACACCCATCACCTGTCACGTTAGTGTGTCTTTTTGAAGATACTAATCGTACATGTATGAGTGAAACGTACATTAATGTCAAATTTTCATAGAATTACGATCCAGGTCTTTATGCCTATTCTTTGATAATTAATGGTGCGATGCAGAGTTACAACGTACGATCTAGTGCAATTATTATTATTATTATTATTATTATTATTATTATTATTATTATTATTATTATTATTATTTGGCAAATGCTGACGCAGTTTATTCTCTTATCCTCATACGGTTTGGGTAATGTCAGCGCCACACGCTTGTGTTTGTAAACAACCTAAAGTTATAAGCAATAATTAGTCACTGAATGCCGGAACTAATGATTCAACACGCAAACCTCGGAGGGAGGGTCACTAGGGTCCTCGTCTTAAGAAGTAGTACTGATGTCTCACGTCCCATGCCAAAATCATAGATGATCTATGCCAAAATTGCGTATAACAATATTGTCTACTTTTATATCAATTATGTTTGCTATATAGTCAATAGCGGTCACATTTATGACTATGAGTCGGGCCAGACTATGAGTATGTGGTACTTTGAGGTCAATGCTTCGTCTTTGGAAGATTCTCGTGTTTGAGCTCATCGTGTCATCTGGAGTTTACATCCGTTGTTGATTTGTGTACATGACCTGTTTATGTTTACCATACAATTGATATGATTTGCACAAATTTTGCATTGGATCATGGTGGTATTTAAGGTCCCGTTGGTATAAGGTGATTTAATCAAGGTAGAAATAGCATTTGAACCATTCCCCTTAAGTTGTGGAATATGGAGCTTTGCGATCCTAGTTCAGATGTAGCCAATAAAAGTTAAATAAATGACAACTTATTCTTTCGTGTTTTTCGAATATTTTCGATTAAGATGAACCATGGCCGCTTTTTTGTGAGAATAAATATTGTGTGTAGGCATACGTGACTGACGTGTAAAAATATAGACTGTCAAATATGAATTGTATTTAACTCGAAACTAATCTGATGTAACTAGAGCGAGTATTCTACCAACAGATCAGCATTCATGATAAGGGGCCATCTGTAGTTTAGTGTTTCATATTCATTGCATCTCTGCACACTAAATTATACGGTCCAGTGAACACAAAAATACTGATTTCATATCAATACTTTTTATCGTTGAAACTTTAAGTTTTCGGTATTTTCGCGATTGTGGATGTCCACTCTTTCTGATTATGAAAGAAGCAATCTTTTGACAATTTCCAAACCCTCATCTTTCAAAGAAAATTATAATAGTAAATTGTTGCCTCATTTCCAGTTTTCCACAATATAAATTGGTTTCCACAAGACAAACAAAAAAAGAAAGTGTTTGCATTAAGTGGTGAGTTTTATGTGGCGATTACTTGAATATGCAAAGGAAATCTCGTCATTTGATTAATTTCAACCCACCTCCACACACCGACATCGCCCGGTTAATAATTACACTATACAGCAAGAGACACTGAAATGAATACACGGGATCGATACACGTGGATGTGCTATGCACGATTGATATTCAGACGATAAATCTTTGGATACCGGGTTTGAAAATGATGAATATCTCCCGTAAATGATTTCGTATAAAGAAACCAGATGTGGTTCCTTGCACTTGAATATATATTTTCAACAGATAATAGTCACTGGCTTGCGCTTTGAGATACTAGCTTGCGTCTTGAGTCAAAAACTGACAATAATTTTGATTTATATGTGCCGAATTATATAGCGCAGTGTATAGGCCAACCGTGAAGGTAGTCTAAAACCATATGACCTATGGTGTACCATGCTTGACTAACACACAGCGAGGACAGTAACCGGGCTAATCGGGGCTATTGTCAGTAGCCTTAGTCAGATGTCCTTCGGCTCTTATGCGACACAAAACTATTAAACAGGTCGATATAAAATGGCTATGCGTGGCGGTGGATTTAACCTACCATGGCGATTTCTGCCATGAAGATATCGGGGCGATGACACTGTGCTCCATTGCATAAAGGCAACATTGGGCGTCAGATCATCTTTGATAGAAAGCAGCTCATGCTGTATAATCATCTGTGCTGACTGTGAAAGCTTGTAAATGGCTCTTATAGGCATGATAGGGATGACCATGAACATTTGAAGTTTCTCCTGTATTGTAGAATCATACCTTATACGAAAGAGCTCATTAGTATCAGGGACCTTGTATGGATACAGGATGTATAGTATACAGGATGCGTTACAATAACCACGATCATGCTAACCAAGGGCGTAAATGGTGGGGGACAGGGGACACGTCCCCTTTATTTTTCAAGTGAGCTGGGGGACACAATACCAATATCAAATGATCTCCCCCACTTTTGTCCCCACCCCCCAAAAAAAAAGTGGAAAGGGAGAAGAGAAAGGTCCAAAATAGAAAGAATTTTGGGATTTTTCCCATTGAGAAGATATTGGGAGAAAAGAGAAGAATAAATGTTAAATTGCACGTAATTGAGTAGGCCCATCACTATGCCCATACCAATCTAAAAATCCGCACAGATGGGTCGATCGTTTATAATATATATTGCGCACAGGATCAGGAAAAAGTATCCTTACAACCAGAAAAATAATGTTTTCATTTTAAAACGTAAACAATATGAGCTTATCCAAATTTGTTTTTTTAATATAGATGCAGTATCTGTAATGTTTATCACATTATGACACCACATTGAATCCAATGTGTCAAGAAGAAAAGTTACAAGCATTTGAATAGACGAAGGTCCAGTTTTAAAAGTGACAAACTCAGCCTGGCCTATACAAGGCGCAAAAAGAATCCAACAAGAGAAACAAAGAGACAACACACTTTGATCCAATGAAGCGTTATTTAAAGCAGTTTTTATTTCAGTTTTACTTTCTATACTTTTCAAAGCTTTCATTTTACTTGCCAGTTCTTTTGTTACAATTTCTTTTGTTCCTTTTGTTTTAAATTAAAGCCTAACGCATAAATTAGCCATTCAACACCAGATGTCTAGTCTGTGGATTTTTGAATAGGCTAGTTTGTCACTTTTAAAACTGGATCTTGTCTAATCAAATGCTTGTAACTTTCCGACCTTGAAGTCACATTGGATTCAATGTGGTGTCATAATGACGCAGGATTAGCTAGTGCATCTATTTAAAAAATAAATTTACCCCAATATTGTTCAGTTCGGAAATTGTGATTAATTTTCCAACTGTAAGGATACTTTATTGGCACAGTATATTATAGGCCTGTGATTATTTTGGGCAAAATGCTTGAAGGCGGGTCCTCGGCCCAAAAGCCTGTACTGCGGGCCCGTCGATATGCAGGGCCCGTCACATTTTATCACCAAAGTCAGTTTTAAGACGGACTCAATGCTGACTTCACCATCAATCCATGCATGCTTTAGTAATAATTCCGAATCTCAAATCTCAAGTAAAATTTTGCAAATTGAGTTTGGTCCCTTTTTTGTTTGTTTTTATGATAACAGTGTAAAAATTATGCACCAAATGACTTCAATTGGACTTTCATTTTGCAAAATTTTCCAACGTCTGAGGGCGGAACATCCCCTCAGACACCCCCCTGCGTATTCATAAACAAGTGGTCGCTTTCGCTTTTGTTTTAGTGAAGATCTTGTAAACAAGTTAGGCCGTCATTTCACAGTTTTTCAGCTGTTTCAAGCTCCAATTTTACACAATAATAGTGCCAAAATTATGCACCAAATGACTTCAATTAGGTCTTCATTTTGAAAAGAATTTATGCTTACTTCTGAGGGGGAACATCCCCCTCATACATAACCTGCGTATACATAAACAAGTGGTCGCTTTACTTCTGTTTTAGTGAAGACTTGTCCACGAATCGCTTATTTATAGGCCATCATTTCACAATTTTTCAGCTGTTTCAAGCTAACATTTTACACAATAATAGTGCCAAAATGGTCCACCAAATGGCTTCAATTAGGTCTTCATTTTGCAAAAGTTTCTTACTTCTGAGGGGGGCACATCCACCCTCAGACACCCCCCCTACGTCGCGGGGGCGCGACCGGCAGCGCTGTCGCGCCAAAGTATCAATGACTAATAATATTTCATTGTGAGCCCCCACTTTCAAAAATGGATTTACGCCCCTGATGCTTTGAAAACCATACCATGATTACCTATACTCAGAGGATGTTTAAAGACATTCCCATGACCCAATGCATTATGTTAATTTCTGACCATTGGTATGTCTGGTTTTTGTACACATGTGGCAAGTTGACCATACTTTGCATTGGGATTCATCCACCAATGCAAATATCTGATGTTTTCATCCTATTATTTAACATTGAAAACATCGAGACTTAGGAATAAAATTAATGCAGTGGGACAATATGAATGTTTCCTGTAAGAAAATCAAATATCGTAGTCCTAAGTCTCTAACTCTTGCATTTATTCATTTCTGTTATACCTTCACACTTTATTAGCTCGTTGGCTGCAGTTTTAAAATGACCATTTTGTGTGTGTGGCAATTTTGTCTCTCTAAAATTAGGTTATATTGGTCAAATTTCCCAATCATAGTGCATTGTAGGAATGCCTTTAAGCCTCCTCTGACCTATACTATTTTATTTGTTCAATGCTGAGCTGGGGTAACGATTAAGCATCAATAATAATTTAGTGATCTCTTGTACTTATGTACCTGGTCGAATCCAACCAAAAGTGTCCACGAGGTGAGTTTTTAAAGGTCCAAAATATAAATGCACAATTTTGTCATTTTTCCCATTGATTGAAGGCATATTGGCCTTATTAATGACATCATAACCCAATGTTAATTACGAATACCACAAGGATGCTTTCACTATCGCAGTATTTACTAATCAATCTAAAAAATCTAAAACAGATGGTATGTTTCTATTAATGCTTTTTTTTTTTTTTTTTTATTCCACAAGATGTCAGGAAAAAGCTAGCTCAACCAGAAAATATTTGTTTTCATTGTTATAACGTAAACAATATGAGCTTATCCAATTTATGTTAGTTTATTTTTGAAAATGAAGTTTAGGTCAGTTTCTGTATTTTGTTTATCAAATGAGTATGAACCAATTTACATATTGTAGTAGAAAAAGTGGGATATCTGTTTTCTGGAATAAACTGCTCAAATAAAGAAAGTCCGCAGTCATGTATCCTGTCCTACACCAAAATCTGATCTTGTTATGACAATTTAATTGATACGGTCGTATGCAGAATCTTGTTAGCTCCAGTTTGATACCAAATTTGATACCAAATAACTCCAAAAGTGACAAAGATTGATACCAGTTTATGGCATTTGGCGCATTTTTAAAAGTTGCAAATCAACACTATGCACGCGGTCGAAATTGCTTAGTGTGCTAATTTGGTCAAGCTTGCTTGCCCACGATGGGCCCCTGTCAGGAGGGTGAAAGTGCATAGGAACAATGCCGGGAACTACGTCACGCTATAATCGACTAAGGCTACATCATTTTTAACGCATGCGTGTTCGTCAATACAGCTTTAGTCTCCTCCGACCTCCACCTTCGCAACACGGTACGTGGAAATGACAAGAATCACACTGACGGCGGAGGAGAATACTAGTTCAGACAATTTAATTCTATCAGGCCTATAATACCCTGAACAATCACTGTCATTTGATCGATTTACTACAGAATATATTGTAAACAAAACAAAATATAATTTTAAAATTCAGAAACCTGTTAACTTATATATTTTGTACTAAAGTATAAAAGGACACGTGAATAAAAATCAGGGTAGAAGACAAAATGGCCGCTAATCCGACCTTTTGTCCAAGCAAACCAGCTACATCTTCCGGTTTGTTACGTAATACTAGGATGCCCATCCCTTTGTATCGATCCCTGCCCCTGTCGACTATCCCAAGTACGCGCTTTATTCAATTGTTAATTTAAAACGCATGGATTGCTACAGTGCTTTACTGATGAATACTGGGGCACGATGCGATCGATATGACCTAGCGGTTGTTTCGGGCTATGTCAATGATCGCGCTCCGCTATTCACCTCTACAGGTCCGCGTGGTCCGTTTTTAATTTGCAACTTTTGAAAATGCACCAAATTTCATATACTGGTATCAATCTCTCTGAATTTAGAGTGTTTGGTGGCAAATTTGGTATCAAATTGAAGCTAACAAGATTCTGCACACGACCTTATCAATTAAATTGTCATAACAAGATCAAGTTTTGGTGTAGGTCAGGTTACATAACTGCGGACTTTCTTTATTTGAGCAGTTTATTAGGAACTATAAGCATACACCTAACGCTGTATATAACAATAGGTGAAGAAACCCGGGTATTCGTAGGTAACATGATCGATTTAGCAATATCTATACTGAGTTTAGAGGTTGAAATTTTGCTATATGTTAATGAATGGATAATATGGTAGTTTTTAGATCTGTTTCAGATGGTACGTCCAAATGAATAAATGTTATACCTTCTTAGAGCACAAAATTGTGATGCTTTTAGCAAGATTTTGAACACTTCATTTCGATATACAAATAGTTCAACAGCAAATTTTGTAAAATGCTATAAATGTACGTGCAAAGTTCATAGTGTTTTAATATTTACATAAGTGTAAATGTTCCAAACACTTGTTAAGTTCTCATTAACATACAAACCTGTGCAGGTAATACAACACATGGTCAAGTGTAAGTTTGATAAATAATAGTGGACCTTAGACTTCAAATAGTGACTTATCATATCATACAAGTGATATTTACATTGGCTGCCATCTCGCTTTCTCTGTTACAAAACCAACACGACAAAATACAAATTATATTATCTGAAGGCATGCGTTCTACAATTCAAGACATTTTTTTCAAACTTTAATTTTAACTTTAACTTTAACTTTAAGTTATTTAATTTTTGTTCTTTTGGCCTTTTATCCTACAGACAGAACCTCAAACACACGCTTACCAAGGGTATAAAGATCATGTTGCAACTTGGCCACGTGGAAAGGTAAGGAATGAATTAGTAAATAACATGATTTATGTCTATTTGCACGAGACTCAATGATCAACCCATTTTTGGGTTCATAGAGGAATTTTTTCCTATGTAGTAATTTTGGCATTTGGAAGGAACGTCGAGATATCGTACTTTCCCATACACACACACACCCCACGGTGGTGCTCGAGCAGCAATTACTCTTAAGTGCCAAATACAAAAGAAATACATTAGAATTATTTCATAGTGTACTTTTACTACTTCTCGCGTCTAATTTGCCTGTTCTTTGTTCTTCTTCAAATCCTCCCTTTCTTGCTTTGATATTAGTGTCAAAATCATGTTGTTTTCAAGAATTGCCCAAACCAGTCTTTCCAACGTAGGGTTTCCTGTCTTTGTGTTTTCCGTAATCATGGTAATGACGAATGGCAAAGAAGGAGAAGGGGAAGAGGAGGAGGAAGGAAAGAAAGGAAGAAGACCAAGAAAAATCATATTGCAAAGTATATCCTTCCGTTTTACTCCTCCTTATAATTATTATATACGAGCATATTTCTACCACTCTATATTCTTCTGTAAACGTCACTGTAATGAAAATACAAATCACAAACAAGGAAATCATAGTTTCAACCAAATTATATTTTCTTGATTATTCAAATTTGAAAGCCTATAAACAGCTCCACCATTTCATATAGCATCATATCACCATTCCGCCAAAAATATGTCTTCTTTTGATTAGCTTTGCGCACAAATTATTCTTACAATTTACGACGAAAATATGCCTACATACTAAAGCACTTACGCTTGTCAATTATGTCATTTGCAGAACAAAACGTACTCGTCTCATTCTAATTTCCCGGAGTATAACTGACAAGTACTCCTATCTTGTATGAATGTCTGATCAGGCTCGTTAGCCGTTAACAAATGCACACTTAATACTACTTGTTTAATGTTATTATAACTTCTGTACATGCTGTATCAAAATGATTGGTTCCCATTAGTTTTGATACTTATTAAAAACTCCGCTTCTTCATCTCACGAAATGACCACAATAATATATAGTTGTATAATAAGCATGTATTACATTCGCCTATAAGTTAGGATGATCTTACTGTGAATTTTGATGCGACAGTCTGTGTTAATATTCAATGGAAACTGTTGGCATGGTTGGGTACCATTCATTTTGAAAACATACTTCCATCCAACATACAGCAACGTTAACGTACAACATGAATTATTTAACATTTCCAACACTTAAATTCAAGTGGCAAAGAAGCGCAAGGCAGCTATGAAATACCTTATTCAGATAATAAAATGAGTATTGAATCTGTTCATCTGAACTTACTATTTACTATGAACTATTGACCTGTGACACACTTAATGGTATGACGTCACAGGAGAGTCAGGCTGATTGTGTTAGGTTGAAAGGCTTCCTGATTGTATGGCCTCTTAAGGTCCTTCAAACCACTAAGAGGGGTCAAGGAGGCCATACATGTCCGGCGAGAGGAACCTTCGCTCAACAGAGGAGGGAGATTTCGCCACAACCTTTCAAGGACCTACGACACAGCAATCAGGAATCTAATCCAGCGACTCTCCTGTGACGTCATACCATTAAGTGTGTCACAGGTCAATAGTTCATCATCTGATCAGTCAGCCTGATGATGTGTCTTGGATGAGACGCGATACTGTCGCTATCAAAAAAAATTATAAGTGCAGATGAACATATTCAATACTCATTTTGTTTTATGTTTATCTTCCTGGATGACTGAGAATATTCACAAATATACCTTATTCAGGTATTGTATTTTAAAACTCACATTCAGATACGTTTCATTATGTCTTTTGCTAGCGATAAGTAAATAAATATTTGAAAGCGTTCCTAGAAGTCTTATTTTACATCAAGTACATTTACTGTGCACAAACGGCTTTTCGTACACCCACACGCATACAGACTGAAAATAGAGAATCGTCTAATTGACGATATAAGTATCTGAAAGCGTTCCTAGAAGCTTTATTTTTACATTTTACATTCATTATCTTTCATGCACTCGAACATGTACGCATTATTAAATCAGAAAACAGTCTAATTTAGTGGATGCTTATCAAAAAGTTAGTTTTATAGACTCACACAAGTTTCCAATCGCGGCACAATGTATCAAAGACATTGGAAAGAAGGACGAATCTAACGGAAACCACACAACAACTTTAGCAAATTGGAACGTTTATCTTGAATATCATACTAAACCTTGGTTTATCTCAGGTAAACCCTCCGTATAACCACCATAGAGCTAAAACCATGGTTCGTTAGAACGCTGTGATTCTCAAAAGAGCTTTTAACACACTTCACCATGTTTACTAGAATTTCATCGCAGGTATGATATTTCGCTTCAATTTAATTGTACATCTTGATTCTAAAAAATAATAGAGAAAAAAATCCCCACATACCTGCCTGTGACGGTCTCGGGTTCAAGTCCTTGCTTGATATTGACTCTTTTAACCATAATTTTCGAATGCCTAGTACTAGGTGCAGGGATGAAAAGTGGGAAATGGTGTTGAATCTGGTTGACATTTTCAAAGGTATTTATATGTACACATGTGCCGTATATGGGGAAGAACAAGCTTATTTAAAACAAAGAACAAAACAATTTATTACATTATATTATTTCGCATACTCCATCGCGTTAAAAGGGATAGGCTATACCGCAAATGTGACACAATAATCTTTAGATGTGATCTTTGATTTTTTGGTGTAAACAAGCATATTTTTATGAAAATATCACGCTATCCTATCAATCCGATTACACGGATAAGAAACCCAGATAATTTACTCCTACGATTTGTTCTTAAGGATACTGGAAGGAGATTTTTTTTTATTTTGATGTTGACCTATTAACCAGACCTGTGACGTATAATTCCCGGGGGTGTCACTCCCTTTGTGGCCTGTACACCATTCGCGATAATCAACTTTTGAAAAGCACCCTAAACATAGATTCAACCCTTGGCTAAAACGGGCTTGTTTTCACACCCTAAACAGGGATGGATTTTATTCCTTGCATCAAATTTCATACCCTAAATTTCATTTCCGCGTATTTAAATAGCAATGGCAATTTTGCTACCCTTTTTCAATTTTTCATGTTTTTGACACCCTAAACACGATACGCGCGTATCGTGTCTACCCACGAAAAACTACCCTTTTTACGCGTTTTTATTATCGCGGATGGTGTACATGCCACAATGGGAGTGACCACCCCCCGGGTATAATTATAGCAGATGAAATTTAATTTCTCAAATAATACAAACAACAACAACCTTAAGACACTGTTGGTGGGAAAATTGTATCCTCATTTGTAATCATGACACTGTCCTTGAAAACCGCCAGGAACCCCTATGATTTTGGACAGTGAGTATTATTAAATCTCACCAAATCTCTTTGTTTCTTGCTTTCATTTATAATTATTATCACAAGATAACAAATAATGGTAATAACTTAGATTATCATAGCCAATGCATAATACGGATCCCTTTAATTCACTGTAAACCACTATGGCAAAGGTACCTCAATATACAGCTACTTAGCTACCATGGTAACCTTCTATATGCTTTCTTCCATGCCATTGTGACGAGATATATATTTACCTGACTGCAAAAGATCTAATAATACTAGTCATAATTTTATATCTCCATCCAATATAATAATGAGAAGTACTATTAGCTAACAAGTAAAAGAGATCCAGAGCAAAATTTACTTTCCTTACAAAAATACATTGTCATGATTGTTGTCAATGTTCTCTCTCTCTCTCTTTTGTAAAGTGAGTACATCAAGCTTAACTAAAGTCACAACGAACCAACCAACCATTCATCTTAATGTATATTATTCTGAATGACAATTTTATTTTGAAAACGACATACAATAATATGAAATATTTGTTCGGTGTCTCCATCCAATAACTCATCAATATAAAACGAGTCTAATAAATTGGAGTATTCATATTGAATATCATCAATAAACATCAGTTTCCCTCAGATAAACCCTCCGTATCACCTAGAGCTAACACCGTGGTGCATTATAATGATGTGATTCTCAAAAGAGCTTTTGACACACTTCTCGAGATGCAACCACTGGTAGCTATGCCTATATATTACACTTCAAATAATTTGTATATCTTTAATTAAATTCAATAGGATCCTTTTTACTGGGAGCATTGTCTTACTGAAATCCATCAGCTTTATTTATTTTATAGTATACTTATGAGACCTACAATATAAATTGACATTTGAATGAAAAACACCCTGGAATATTCAGTTCACAAAGGTGGCAGTCACATTGATATGGAAAACGGTAAGATTATATTTTATTTAAACAAAACAAACATTTTCTAGCAACATAATGTTCCTTCATTCATCTCATCTTACATTTCAAACAGTTTGAATGATAAAACCAAGAAGGTAAATGAAGTTTTGATTTGATGATATTTAATTCATGATATTTAATATTACTTTTTCTTGAGATTTCAATTAATCGGATGCTATGTTTAGCTATATATCACATGTTAAATCTGAAAGATTATTCGGAAAACTTCAGACAAGTTATGGCTGTTCACGTTTATGAGGACAAACACCGATGTTTCATAGAACAACAGTAGAGCACAGATCCTCTCCAGGATCTGTGGTGAGAATCAATCAAAAGCATGAAAGATACCTTGGATAGATGTCACTCTGAGTGGTATTCATCGACATATTCGGTTTACAATTTAAAAGGGCCTCTCACGTGAGAGTATCACTTGACTATATAGTGCCACCATCGCAGTACCCATTGACACAAAATGTGATTATAAATCATACAACAGTTAAAATGAGCAATACTTGATAATTGATATTACCTTACATCTCATCTTACGTTTTGAAGGAGATACAAATCATGACCATCAGAGGAGGGTCTGGATGTTACATTCATTTAATACAATGTAAGACATATTCGCTTCCTATTCAACAGCAGATGATGTATCATGTTGCATAGTCTTTCCTTACGTTTCATACACTCCCATATATTAATTGTACAGGGATACGGATGTATTTGAGCGAAATTCTCCCCTGAATTTTACTGTAATCATCGAGCTACTGCTGTACAGAATGAAACATTCAAAACTGTAGGAATTACAAATTAAATTAAGATTTTTTCATGATTATTCGATTTTAAAAAGCGTGTGAAAGTACAGCTCCACGAAGGTACTTCCAAATTCGCTATATATCATATCATCATTTACCGCCAACAATTCTTCTTTTGACATCAAGTTTTGTGCTAGAAACCAGAAATTACGCACAGAAATTTGGCAACAATTTTCGACGAAATTAAAGACAAAGGCACTTGTCAATTACGTCATTGCTAGAACAAATTGTAAAATATCCCCTGAGTATAACTAACACAAATGGAAGCACACCTATCTTGTTAAAATGTCTATCCTTATAGTTAGTTTTATGCCATTTATAACATTTGCCTAAAAATTAGGAGAATCTTATACTGTATTGTGCTATGACAGTTTTGTTAATAATCAGTGGAAACTGTTGGGTACCCATAACTTTGATACAGCATGTGTATTTAACGAGTTTCAAAGAACACTTTCATCCAACATACAGCAATTAAGGTACCAATATAATGATTAACACTTCCAACGCTAATAATTGAGAGTTATTTGTTTGATATAAAGAGTTTTAAGCGTTGAGCAAAACATTTGTATTTTTAGTATAGAGTTTCATAAGTTGATAAAGTCATGCGAGATGCCAGAAAATATGTTTACACATTGCAACCTGGGTACACAACACAACTAGTAATGATAAGTAAAGATAAGATGCTCCTTTAAAGTTTTTATTCTAAAATGATGGTGGCAATAGCCTTTCCTAAACTGAGAATATATCATTCCAAAAATACAAAATTCAATGATTATGTCGTGATACCACTCAGAAATATATTGGCACTGCTCATTTTAAAAGGTACTTTTATTATTTTAAACAAATGGTGCCTATATGTAATGGTCATAGATGTATTATACCTACATTGCATGTTCCCATTTCGTATTCACCTTTTGGCACAGTTAACTCACGTCATCATCTCAGACATGCAGGTTTTCATTTCATTTTATGAATGTGAGCCAGACACGTCTGTAAAAAAGTAAAAGCATCTGTATGCAATATTTTCAACCGAAAAGCTTGGTGAGTTACCAAATGCAGGAACATTCGCCATTCCGTCATTTGACATCTACAAAATACTTTATCAAAATATTTTGATTGTAAGAGAGACATTTTGAGGTGACAAAGTAGCATAGGGTAGCTGTAAAATGTCTTATTCAGATGTCCTATTTTTAAAACTCGCACTCACTTTTCTAAGATGAGCTTTATGTGTCTTTCCGGGTGATAAGTAAATAAGCATTTGAAAGCGTACCTAGAAGCCTGATTTTACATTAAGTTCATTTACTGTGCACACACAGCTTTTCGTGTACCCACACGCATACAGACTAAACATAGATTCAGAAAAAAAAAGTGTATTGATTGGGTGCTTTTTAAAAGTTAGCTTTAAAAGACGCACGTTTTCCAAGTGCACCCAATACATCGGAAGCATAGGAAAGAAACACGAATCATATACACAAAGTGGCATAAGATGCAATCATGCAAGTTGCGTGATATTTACCATATTAACCTCTATTTCCGAATGCCCCAGCTAGAGGGATGGAAAGTGGATTAGCAAATGGTGTTGAATCTGTGCTAGTCAGGTTGACAACCAAATACAGCTCTTTAATTACATTTTCAAAGCTATTTACACTACACTGGGGAAGAATTGAACTTCAGTTCATATTTAAAACAATTTATTACATTGCTTATGTGCATACTCCTCGAAACATGATTAGGCAACGTATAATTGTTGCGCCCAGGGGCCCAATAGTTTCTTTTCACGAAGTTTCTCACGAATGTTGCGAATTTCACCTCCGATAGATCAAAAATGTGATTTTTTCACAATGAAACGTTACAGAATTGGACAGGAGTACCCTTTATTACGACTGCAGCTTATCTACTCAAAGGCCCGACTATAGGTACAATTTCAATGTACTCTAAACGAAATAAACGGATGTTTTCTTTAATAATTCAAATAAATTGATACTGACGTGCGCTTTCGGCAGTAATCGTCTAGTTTCATTCTTATGCCTTAAACATTTTTTGAATTACACGACTTCTTCCGCGCTTTTCAATCTCCTATACTATACTGCTGAATTCTATTATAGTCGTATGTTTCCATTCTTTTGCATTTGCTGACATTCACTCAACTGAACAAACATCATCAAGGTTCTTGTTCTTTACATGAAAGACGTTTTGCAAGAAGAATTACAAAAATGAGTACAATCGGCTTTTAGAATACCGAATCGACGGAGAGTTTGACATTAGCTAATAAGGTAGAGTGATTTTTAAAGATTTCCTTTCTCTTGACCTTGACCATGATAATGGGGAGCAAACGAACAAACGGAAAACTGATGAACAAAATGTATAAAGTTGTTTGCTTCTAATATGAAATTATGTATGGTTTCACCTTTGTTATACAAGTATGTTAATAATGATTATACTTATTCAATTATCAACCTCATTTTGACAACGGTCATAAAAATGTGGTCGCATGTTGTCGTTTCTGTCGCATACAGTAATAGTAATACTTGTTAAAAGTAATAGTGAATACAACCACCAACAATCTTGTGCAAAAATGGTTGGGACACTTGATATGTTTTGGTTGTACATGAGGCTGAAGACTAGGAGTGCGGACGCGCGAAATAAACAAAGTGTCCCAACAATTTCACGCAACATTGAAGATCACAAAATACATTTTTTCAACGAGATCTTATTCTATGGTAAATTATGGCAATTATTAGTGTTGTTACTCCTATTTAGAAAAAGTGTATTTTAGTATAGGTGTATCAATTTCCACAACTTACGGCAAATTATCCCGACTGCCAATGTTTAAAGCACTGAGTTTCCTTTAGCTACTAAGAATATATCATGTTAGTTCAAGGTTAAAATTTACAATCATGTTCTGACATTACAATGCAACGTGCATTGCTTTTACTGAAAGCAAATCATCTCTCTGTAGTCACTGAATCAGTAATGTTTTATACGAAATTTAGTAGTACTTTAGTTAATTGTGTTATATTATGACATATAAAAGCTTATAAGTTTTATGTAATTTCTTCTTCAGCAACTGAATACGATTTCTATTTTCTAGCATAAATGAAATTGTCTTATTCTTCGACATTTTCTGACAATATGTTCATGGCAAATGTATCAAGAAACAAGACATTTCTATAAAAGGCTATAGTGAGCGACTGACTAAATTTGCATATTTTCTTTCCAAGATTGGAGTTCTTCCGACTGTTTGAGTCATGTATCTTGCTCTATTCGGGCGTATTATTAGCGCCCATGTGTTGCTCTTGGAAGTTGCTACTTCAAATTGTAAAATAGTCCCATGCATATAGCGTGTGCGCTGGTTACTTCATTCTAACGAGCATTGCATCAATTTTTGTGTTAGAAAAAAGAGCCCTTTGGCGAAGCCACTAATGTGTCTGCACAGCCAATTGTAGGCTGTGGCCTTTTCAAGAGTTTTAAGTGCTCCGACGTGTATCATATTTTACTATGCTGCAAGTGGTCAGGTGTTTAGAAGCAATAATCAACCGTCTTTATTCAAAACACCTGACTGAAGGCACTGACTGCGTTCACAATGCATATCTGATTATCTGGTGATGCAGTTCTACTGAATATTTCTTGTATTGACGAATTTTCCAGAGGGCTAACGTGTCTATATTTTGACCTTTATTTCTGGTCTCCTATCCTTCATTTTTTCCTTCATTACCACCAGCACCATATCCTTATCATCTTCTTTTTCACCTTCTTCGTCTTTTCATAATATTGAAAATAAATCATAACCCAAGGTACGATTTTAATAGTGATAAATCATAGTCTCAACATTCTGGAAGAAAGACACTGCGTTTTCGAAAAGCGTCACTTCATCATATTTATGTAGATGTAATCCAGATACCCTAAATGCAATATGCTTGTAAAACATTGCATGTCTTGTTGTTGTTTTAAGACGTAACACACCTGCTCAATAAAATACTATGTTTGATCTACGAACAGTGCGTAGATTTTTACATTAGATGCTGAATAAGAAACGAGAAGCCTCTGAGGCAGATGCGTGTGAGAATATTAATATCGTGAAATGTGTGACAAAGATACAATGCTTCATTTCTGTATTTTGAAATATATATAAAGCCATTATCTTCATTGCGAAGCACTTAGTTGGCGCATTGTTTCTACTCGTGCCGATAATCTTATCAAACTCTTCATTAATATTGAAATGTTTTATGTAGTTAGTAATGACTAAAACCAGTTTTTGTTCAATTAAACAGGTGTTAATTATCACAGTGAGATTTCACCTTAAAAGAATAATGCTATACCGAAAATTGAACATACTAATCTTTACATCTGCCTTTTGATTTCCTCCAAACAAACAATTTTTTTGAAAGTTTCACGCTATCCAAGCAATCCGATTGCGCGGATTAGAATCCCCAGATGCGTTTAATACTCCTACGATTTGTTCTGGAAGGAGCAGCACCTTATGTTTGAGTTGGGCAATAGGCAAAAGACAGTGCAGAGGCGTATATAGTTGAGATGGATTTCTCAAATACCAACAACCAATCTTACGACACTGTTGGTCGGAAAAATCCAAGATTTCT